>NC_090753.1:49565908-49568408 GCF_036898095.1 Palaemon carinicauda
TACCAGAATCCATGGATTTGTCAGAGTTGTTCCTCAAAATTACTTCCGGGTTTTTAAATGGAATCTTACGTCTGCGAGCAAAACCTTATCAAAGGTATTTATTTCGTCTATTTCCTCGATGGATTACTTATGGTAGACAAAAGTTGATGTTTCTCTACTATGCAATCTGCACTTGTGCGTTAGGGTTAATTGATATACTAAAGATACTACACATATGATAATGAATACTACAATGTACAATACATGCTACACTTAAATAAATTAGTTCTTTGATGTATCTCAAGTGTTGTGTATGTGTACATGCGCAATTTGCTGTACTAGCCATGCTGCACATAATTTCTCTGACGTCTCTATTCTTAAGTTAACGAATTCAAGACATGATTCTAAAGTAGTTCTCAGTGTTAAGTATTACGCCAGTAATTCCAAAAAAATCAAAGGACCAAAATAAATTTAACTTTCGTGAATACACGTCCGATAAATGTGAGTGTACACTTTCTCCCTCCTCTCTCCTCAATTCCTAACACACTCCTTCCCCAAATTCCCCTCTATCCCCACAAAGCTCCCCGGTCGTTTTCACATGTCTTCCCCAACTCAAAACAAAGCCAGATGCTTTTCAAAATATGAGATCGTGTTGTTTTTTGGCCAAAAAGGGATGGCATTTTAGAATGAATGTCCTTCAGTTTTTGTCCCTACTTTAATAACATTTATAAAGACATTTTTTCCTCAGAATTACATCGCAAAGGAGATGGAACCATAGAAATAATTTCAGCATCAGAAAATATGAATGATTATCAACATGAAAACAGTGACCAGTAAGAATAATATTCAGTGTAATTGATATGAATAGTTTTTAACACAAACTCAAAAGAAGACACTGTATTTATTTATTCTTAAAATACTGAGTTATATGAATATTTTAGGTATTTACTTATTCTTAAAATACTGAGTTTTATGAATATTTTACAACATTGGAAAATCAATTTAAAGTATAAATTTTTCAGTCCTAAAATTAGAAATTTATGAATTCGACAAAATCCGTGGCATGGAATATCTATTAGTAATGACATTAATTTTTTTCAATCTTGCTCAAACTTTGATTTTGTTGTTTTTAAATTGTGGCATGAGTTATCGAATAATTTGCTTTAAAATTCCTATATGGATTTACCTGAATAATAATAATAATAATAATAATAATAATAATAATAATAATAATAATAATAATAATAATAATAATAATAACAATAATAATAATAATAATAATAATAATAATAATAATAACAATAATAATAATAATAATAATAATAATAATAATAATAATTATTATTATAATTATATTAATAATAACACCAACAATAGCAATAATAATAATAATAATAATAATAATAATAATAATAATAATAACCTATATTTTACCAAGAGTTCTTTACCCGTTGGGAACTAATTGGTAAACAACACCCAAATCTTTAACACTACATTGATTTATCAACAAACGCTCTCTCTCTCTCTCTCTCTCTCTCTCTCTCTCTCTCTCTCTCTCTCTCTCTCTCTCTCTGTGTGCAGCAAGAGTGTCTGCTAATAGAGTTCGCCTTTAATCAAGTGGCCGACATAAATTCACAATCAAATCAGAATCATCGTTAATTGATCCACTCTGCCAAGCACAAACGTCGCCTTCCAAACACTCGGCCAGATATCCCCAGACGCTGTTTGCTTTCCAAATCCCATTAAGATATCAGGCTTTTTATCTATGTGAAGATGTCATTAAGATAATCTGGGTTTACTTGATTTTCAGGTGTTATTTAGACAAAGGGTTCAGTTTTAATTGTGATTTATTGCTGCCAATGAGATGTTTCCTTGTTCTTCATTTCAGGTGTCATTTACATAAATTGTATGTTTTCATTGATTTCTTAATGTCATTAACATGTTTCCTTGTTCTTGATTTAAGATGTCATTTAGATGAATTGTAGGTTTTATTGATCTCTTGATGCCAGCAAGATGTTTCCTTGTTCTTGATTCCAGATGTCATTTAGATGAATTGTAGGTTTTTTTGATCTCTCGATGCCAGCAAGATGTTTCCTTGTTCTTGATTTCAGATGTCATTTAGATAAATTGTAGGTTTTATTGATCTCTTGATGCCAGCAAGATGTTTCCTTGTTCTTGATTCCAGATGTCATTTAGATAAATTGTAGGTTTTATTGATCTCTTGATGCCAGCAAGATGTTTCCTTGTTCTTGATTCCAGATGTCATTTAGATGAATTGTAGGTTTTATTGATCTCTTGATGCCAGCAAGATGTTTCCTTGTTCTTGATTCCAGATGTCATTTAGATGAATTGTAGGTTTTTTTGATCTCTCGATGCCAGCAAGATGTTTCCTTGTTCTTGATTTCAGATGTCATTTAGATAAATTGTAGGTTTTATTGATCTCTCGATGCCAGCAAGATGTTTCCTTGTTCTTGATTCCAGATGTCATTTAGATGAATTGTAGGTTTTTTTGATCTCTCGA
>NC_090753.1:49575908-49588408 GCF_036898095.1 Palaemon carinicauda
GTAGTCTTTAAAGGTCAATCGTGAATAGCAGAGACAAGGGACATGAAAATCTCCAAGAGGCAGGACAAAATGATCCCGAGTCCTCTCTCCATTATACTGGGAGCAGGGATGGCCAGACACTGGCTGCTGGTGACTCAGTATGTAGACCTATAGGCTCGCCCAAACGCCCTATCGCTGGCCACAAGGATAGTAGTTCCAACGCATCTACAAACTATCGAGGTTGAGCTGATCTTGAAACCCCGTCCGACAGATTTCTGGACAGAGTTGTTTCCAATAGGCTAACACAATCCTTCAAACGCAAGAATAATTTGTTTAAAATGCATTAGAAATTAGTTGCAAAATAAATGATGCGGGGCTGGGTTAATTTTCAGCGTTTAAAATAAAGGTATGACTATTGCTTAAAATACATTTTGAATTTATATAATCAATTCCCAAGAAAATACAATAGGCTCTCACGAGACATCCGAATAATTGAAGATATTAAGGCTTTCAAGAGGAAACTGAAGACTTTCTTATTCTGCGAGTGTTTTGACAGTGGTGATCAAACAGTAAGTGAAAAATACGCATTGTGAAATGTTAAATGCTCCCAAATGAACGTCATAAAACGGCCGTCGAGGTCCTTTAGAGAGTAAGGTTCCCCTACTGTACCGGACCAGATAAGCAGACCTTAAAGTAAAGTAGGCTAATCTACATAATATTTTACCTTCAGTTAGATTTAGTGCACCTTCGTCCTTGGGAACCACAATGAACCAGCTACGCTCTATACAGCTCTACAGAATTTGAGGTAAATCAGAGCTCAAATGTTGTTGGATATTTAGAAGTTGGGCCAAGTCCCTTCTCTGGGAAGTTGGACAAGGAATTCCTGATAGAACTGCGAGGATGTCTATTGATAAACTTCACAATAGATCCCCAAGTTGCTTTGTTCCTTCAGCCGCTAATTCAGACTTTGATGACAAAGCAAATCAGTAATAATCCTCGTTAGAGCATCAAACTACTTAATATGAGTTACGGGATTTGATCAAACAAGATAGTTACTTTTTATGATGATGTTCTTTAGGAGTTTTGGAATCGTCCTTTTTTTACCAAACGATGGAGGTGGAATATCATCAAATTTCGAAGAATGGTGAGACCTCATTTCAAAAACTCTATCCGCTCAAATAGACATATCCCATTCCCCATAGGATATGCCTATTTGAGCGTTTAGCGTCTTTTCGTAGACGAGAATTGGTAATTTCGTAACGGCTTTTTTGGTAGTTTCGTAACGGATTTTAGGTAATTTTGTAACGGCTTTTTTGGTAATTTCTTAACGCTTTTTTTTTTAGTCATTTCGTAACAGTTTTTAGGTCATTACGTCCCCTAGGCACCTAGCTCACTCCCCTAATATAAAAGTGAAATTTCACCTAACCTCCCTTGCTTATGAAGCGATTTCATTTACCTTTCATTTATTCAAGCCCATTGTGTACAATTTATGTCAGAGGTAAATTTATATCGAATCTACGTAAGTGTGGCATATAGCTAGGCACTGGGACCAGGAAGGCCATTTAGCAAAATGGTACTAAATGGCCTAAATGGCAGCTAAGATTTTGGACAGCGAGATGTATGAAAGAAAGAGAAAAGCGAGGCAAAGTAGAGAGGACTACAGAGCAAGTAATGTATACAGTGCAGAGAGGGGGGTGAAATGACGATTATTTTGTATTTTCAATCAAGATTCATAAATGCAAGACAAAATAAATAAAAAAGAAATTAGGAAAATCAGCAGTTTTGAAGCTTCCATAAACGCTAACAGAAAGTTTGAATTTGGCTTGTGCATAGAATGTGTTCTTGTGCGATTGTTTTTACAATAATGCAATTAGATCCTGTTTAGGTCTATACTTATTTTTTTTTAATGAGGCGCATTTGCACTGACTCGCACGGGTGCCCTTTTAGCTCGGAAAAAGTTTTCTGCCATGTGATTGGTTAGAATTATTTTGTCCTACCAATCAGGGAATAGGAAACTGTTCCGAGCTAAGAGGACACCTCTGCGAGTCAGTGCAAATGCGCCTCATTAAAAAAAAATTGACTATAGTTAGGTTAATCAATCTATTACCATCTCCACACCCAAACAGGTAAAACTGATAATTATAAACAGGTTCATAACCAGTTGGGTAATGTAAATATATTATGAAATTAGTTTATATTCTGCAATGAAAGCAAACCACAAGCGCCACCACCCAACCCCCCACCCATCCACACACAACACCACCTCCACATTCTAATTCGCAGTACCTGTCCTCCTCTCCCTAAATATACTTTCTCTCTCTCCATCAATAATAATAATAATAATAATAATAATAATAGTAATAATAATAATAATAAAATAATTATAATAAACTATTAATAATAATAAAATAATGATAAAATAATAACAACAACAACAACAAAATAATAATAATAATAATAATAATAATAATAATAATAATAATGGGCACTCGATAGAATGCATACCTTCGCCAATGCCACAGTTGTTACCATGGAAACTAGTTTCATGCAAAACGTCTAAAAATTTATCAGGATATAGCAAAAAGACGTTTTTGACCTTTTCATTGCCATGACCTTGACCTCTGACCCACCCCTACCAAATTTTAATCAACTTGTCCTTTATCATGGCTAATCATCTCACCAAAGGTCAGAGGATTAGGTCAAATAGTTTTTAAGGAAAGCAAATGAAAAACAAACATACATAAATAAACAAGGGTAATGCCATCACCATATCATGTTATAAAGCACAAGATGGGCAGTTAAATTATGCACATTTTGGTACTAGTTTCATGCAAATCAGATGAAAATTGGCCACGATGTGGTAAAAAGACGTGTTTGACCTTTTACGTGACCTTGGCCTTGACTTTTGACCCGAACACTCCCAAAATTTTATCAAATTTCCCTTGGATTGTAATTAATCATCCCACCAAATTTCATTAGATTCGGTTAATTAGTTTTCGAGTTATGCGAGTAACAAAAACACAGGCACACAGACAGACGCAAACAAATAAATATACGCCTATCAAAACATAGCCTTCGCAATGAGCTCTGAATGGAGCTCTGGAGATCCCAGAACAAAGTTCTAAAGGACACCTGAAATAGGATTCAAGGCCACTTGGAAAGAAATTCCCTTGGAATACCTCAGGGAATGCAGCTCCAATTCCCCTTGGTATACTTCTGTGAATCCTGCTTATAATTCCTCTGGAATATATCTGTGAGTCCAACTCCAAATCCCTTTGAAATACACCAGTGAATCCAGATCCTAATCCCCTTGGAATACCTCACTGAATCCCGCTCCAAATTTCTCTCGAATATTTCTGAGAATCCAACTCCAAATCACCTTGGAATACTTCTGTGAATCCCATTCAAAATCCCCTTGGAATACATCTAAAAATTCCGCTCGAAATCCTCTTGGAATACATGCGCAAATGTAGCTCTGAATAGCCTTGAAATACATGTGTGAAGCCAGCTCCAAGTAACTTGAAATACCTCCTTGAATGTAGCTCTAAATCCCTTCGGAATACACTTGTGAATCAAGCTCCAAATCTCCTTGGAATACATCCATGAATGCAGCTCCGAATAGCCTTGGCATACATCTGTGATTGCAATTCCAAAATCCGTCGGAATGAATGACGTCTGTAGACATTCACTGCATCTGGGATCAAAGCCTCGCTCACTGAGAAAGACGATCGAAGTACGACGCACTCTAAACCTTTAGTTTATCGATCAATCATCGTTAATACCATACGGACGCTGTGAAATCACATTTTATTTGTCCGTTTGCTTTGGACGAATGAAGATCCGGATTCCTTCCAAACTCATTATTTCACGGTCTCATGTTTCCCCCTTTGATGTTGAAGGCGTTTCATCCTGACTCACGAATCATGATTACATTATCTAGGATTAAATTAAGTCTAATTGAAAACTAACATCTCAATCATGTGATTTCGTCGAATTTTGGCTGTGCCTTTGGGTCAAGTGTGGGAAAATTCAGAAGTTTGCCCTTTTAAAAAGTGGTTCCATTTCCAATTTGCCTATGCTTAATGTGTCTGTTACCTCTATACTTAGATTTTAAGGCCCTCTTCAAACATTAAATTCACCTGGGTTTTAAGATAATCTTAATGTCTGTAAATATTCCTTTGTTTGTAAATGTTTCGGTACTTAGTTTTTACGACTAATTCACCTTTCTTTGCTGGTGAGTCGTGCACAGAATGTTTATATATATATATATATATATATATATATATATATATATATATATATATATATATATATATATATATGTATGTATATATATATATGTATATATATATATATATATATATATATATATATATATATATATATAGATATGTCAAAACTCTACAAATATAGAGAGACAAATTTAGATTGCCCAGGTGCTTAACACCCGTAATACATTCACGATCTTCTATGACACAATAACAAGAAACCTGTATCCGATCTTGAACTGAACAAAAGAAACCTTTTACTCTGTTGCAAAACTCGAACCCAAACAAGTGAAACTAAAGTGAATACATTTTCCCTTTCAATCATAACACCGGATGACCCTAAATAAATCAACAAAATTAATTAAGCAATCATACATCAAGTCATACTCCCACACCAGCCTAAGATCATTCTCGAAGATCAGTAAGTATCTCTTTACTCTTCTCGAACCAGCTTGTTCCTTCCGCAGGTCTTTTCTTTTCTCGAGTAACAGGTTTTACCAACCAATTTTCTAAGGAAATCATTAACTCAATTTTCAATTTCGTTAGCAATTTTTGGGAAATTGTCTATTAACTTTGTAGAGGAAATGTCGATCGACTTCTTTTAACGAAATTTGAATACATTTTTTTAAAAATGAGTTGTATACGTTGAAAAATATAATTTGAATATTAATATTTGATAACGTATGAGTTGGCAAATAAGCATCACATATCTAGAAAAATATTTGATAGATTTAATTCCTGACAGGATTAACTTATAGGTCAACAAGTGATTAACCAGGTGGACTAAAATGAAATATAAACTCAACATAGGATTGTAATAATCCTAATTTTTCATCATCAATATATATATATATATATATATATATATATATGTGTGTGTGTGTGTGTGTGTGTGTGTGTATATATATATATATATATATATATATATATATATATATATATATATATATATATATATATGATATTATGCAAAGGATTTACTAATATAGTTTTATGAAGAAAATTTCTAAACGGTGTTCAATACAAAACTTTGCTACTAAAATGTATTTTTTTTCTAACTGATTATCGTATTAAGAATAATCGTTTTTAAGCTGGGTTAATGAAAGCTGACCTGAAGTTACCAGCTCAGTAACCTGGTTGAATGTAATACTAGTAATCTGATAATTTTTTTTTTTTTATGAATGGATAAGTATTGATTTAAAAGCTCAAAATAGAGACGACTGGGGAAATCTAACCGAGGCCCTTTGCGTCAATAGGCGTAGGAGGAGATAAGAGTAATGATCATGATGAATATCTTATAAAAGTGTACATAAAAACATTGTTTGCATCACACGAACATAAGCACACAAATTTAATTACAGTAGATATACACATATATAAAGTATATTTTGCATATGTATGTATGTATGTATATATATAGTATATTCATACACACAAACACACACACATATACATATATACATATATATGTATATATATATATGTATATAAATATATATATACATATATAAAAATTCGTCATATTCACATCATTGTAAATTTGACGGTGTCTATATGTCGAAAGTTTGAATTCTGATATACTGTAGATTTTCAATTTACCTATATAAATATATATATATATATATATATATATATATATATATATATAAATTTTATATATAAGTACCTTCTCTCCTCATAGGAATACCTTACAACAATGCTAAATATAAAAAAAAAAAAAACGCAGAGAGCAAAGTACTTTATAATTTGAGAATAATTATTGAGGTAATCTTTAAAGGTCAATCGTGATTACCAGAAGCAAGGGACAGGAACATCTCAAAGAGGCAGGACAAAATGATCCCGAGTCCTCTCTCGATTAGCCTATACTAGGAACAAGGATGGCCAGACACTGGCTGCTGGTGACTCAGCTCGGCCAAACGCCCCATCGCTGGCCACAAGGATGGTAGTTCCAAAAGCTGCTACAAACTATCGAGGTTGAGCTGATCTTGAAACCCCGTCCGACAGATTTCTATACAGAGTTGTTTCCAATAGGCTAACACAATCCTTCAAACGCAAGAATAATTTGTTTAAAATGCAATAGAAATAAGTTGCAAAATAAATGATGCGGGGCTGGGTTAATTTTCAGCGTTTTAAGTAAAGATATGACTATTGTTTTAAAAACATTTTGAATTTATATAATCTATCCCCAAGACTATACAAAGGCTCCCACGAGACATCCGAATAATTGAAGATATTAAGGCTTTCAAGAGGAAACTGAAGACTTTTTTATTCTGCGAGTGTTTTGACAGTGATGATCAAACTGTAAGCGAACAATAGGCTTACGCATTGTGAAATGATAAATGCTCAAGAATGAACATCATAAAAGGACCGTGGTGGTCCTGTAGAGAGTAGGGTTCCCCTACTGTACGGGACCAGATAAGCAGACCTTAAAGTAAAGTAATCTACATAATAATTTACCTTCAGTTAGATTCAGTGCACCTTCGTCTTTGGGAACCACAATGAACCGGCTACGCTCTATACAGCTCTACAGAATTTGAGGTAAATCAAAGCTCAAATGTCCTTCGATATTTAGAAGTTGGGCAAAGTCCCTTCTCAGGGGAAGTTGGGGAAGGAATTCCTGATAGAACTGCGAGGATGTCTATTGATAAACTTCACAATAGATCCCCAAGTTGCTTTGTTCCTTCAGCCGCTAATTCAGACTTTGATGACAAAGTAAATCGTAATAATCCTCGTTAGAGCATCAAACTACTTAATATATGGTACGGGATTTGATCAAACAAGATAGTCACTTATTATGATGATGTTATTCAAGAGTTTTGGAATCGTTCTTTTTTTTTACCAAACGATGGAGGGTGAGACTTCATTTCAAAAACTCTATCCGCTCAAATAGACATACCCCATTCCCCATAAGATCTGTCTATTTGAGCGTTTAGTGTCTTTTCGTAGACGAGAAGTTGGTAGTTCCGTAACGGTTTTTTGGTCATTTCGTAACGGCTTTTTAGTCATTTTGTAAGGGTTTTTTTTTTGGGGGGGGGGGTCATTTCTTAACGCCTTTTTTAGTCATTTCGTAACGGTTTTTAAGTCATTATGTCCCCTAGGCACCAAGCTCCCTCCCCTAAAATAAAAATCAAAATTCACCTTACCTCCCATGCTTATGAAGCGATTTCATTTACCTTTCATTTATTCAAGCCCATTGTGTACAATTTATGTCAGAGGTAAATTTATCTCGAATCTACGTAAGTTTGGCATATAGCCTAGTAGGCACTGGGACCAGGAAGGCCATTTAGCGCAATGGTACTAAGGCGTCACGTAGCTAAGATTTTGGACAGCGAGATGTAAGAAAGAAAGAGAAAAGAGAGCCAAAGAAGAGAAGACTACAGAGCTAGTAATGCATACAGTGCAGAGAGGGAGGTGAAATGATTATTTTGTATTTTCAATCAAGATTCATAAATGCAAGACAAAATAAATAAAAAAAAAAATCACCAAATCAGCAGTTTTGAAGCTTCCATAAACGCTAAGAGATAATTTGAATTTGGCTTGTGCATAGAATGTGTATTTGTGCGAGTGTGTGTGTGTGTGTGTGTGTGTGTGTGTGTGTGTGTTTACAATAATGCGGTTAGATCCTGTTTAGGTATAGTTAGTTTTATCGATATCACGTTTTTAGTAGATTCTGGTATTCAAAGTAAGTTTATAACATGTTTTTCTTTAATCTTAGTGTAATTTGTCTCAATTTGTGTTGAAATATATGAAAAGTAACAAAATTATGCAGCGTTCATCCGAAAACAAGCTCCTGTCGTTGACTTCGGCGGGTGTTGTTATTAAATTTAGATTTACCATCACGATACTTCATAATATATCTATTTATTTAACATTATTTATTGACAAAACCTATATCTAAGGGAGAAATTTAGATTAATAAATAAGTTTCGATTCACATTACTTAAGAAATTGAGAATAATTTTTGAGGTAGTCTTTAAAGGTCAATCGTGAATAGCAGAGGCAAGGGCCAGGAAAATCTCCAAGAGGCAGGACAAAATGATCCCGAGTCCTCTCTCGATTATACTAGGAGCAGGGATGGGCAGACCCTGGCTGCTGGTGACTCAGTATGTAGACCTATAGGCTCGCTCAAACGCCCTATCGCTGGCCACAAGGATAGTAGTTCCAACGCTTCTACAAACTATCGAGGTTGAGCTGATCTTGAAACCCCGTCCGACAGATTTCTAGACAGAGTTGTTTCCAATGGGCTAACACAATCCTTTCAACGCAAGAATAATTTGTTAAAAATGCAATAGAAATTAGTTGCAAAATAAATGATGCGGGGCTGGGTTAATTTTCAGCGTTTAAAATAAAGGTATGACTATTGCTTAAAATACATTTTGAATTTATATAATCAATTCCCAAGAAAATACAATAGGCTCTCACGAGACATCCGAATAATTGAAGATATTAAGGCTTTCAAGAGGAAACTGAAGACTTTCTTATTCTGCGAGTGTTTTGACAGTGGTGATCAAACAGTAAGTGAAAAATACGCATTGTGAAATGTTAAATGCTCCCAAATGAACGTCATAAAACGGCCGTCGAGGTCCTTTAGAGAGTAAGGTTCCCCTACTGTACCGGACCAGATAAGCAGACCTTAAAGTAAAGTAGGCTAATCTACATAATATTTTACCTTCAGTTAGATTTAGTGCACCTTCGTCCTTGGGAACCACAATGAACCAGCTACGCTCTATACAGCTCTACAGAATTTGAGGTAAATCAGAGCTCAAATGTTGTTGGATATTTAGAAGTTGGGCCAAGTCCCTTCTCTGGGAAGTTGGACAAGGAATTCCTGATAGAACTGCGAGGATGTCTATTGATAAACTTCACAATAGATCCCCAAGTTGCTTTGTTCCTTCAGCCGCTAATTCAGACTTTGATGACAAAGCAAATCAGTAATAATCCTCGTTAGAGCATCAAACTACTTAATATGAGTTACGGGATTTGATCAAACAAGATAGTTACTTTTTATGATGATGTTCTTTAGGAGTTTTGGAATCGTCCTTTTTTTACCAAACGATGGAGGTGGAATATCATCAAATTTCGAAGAATGGTGAGACCTCATTTCAAAAACTCTATCCGCTCAAATAGACATATCCCATTCCCCATAGGATATGCCTATTTGAGCGTTTAGCGTCTTTTCGTAGACGAGAATTGGTAATTTCGTAACGGCTTTTTTGGTAGTTTCGTAACGGATTTTAGGTAATTTTGTAACGGCTTTTTTGGTAATTTCTTAACGCTTTTTTTTTTAGTCATTTCGTAACAGTTTTTAGGTCATTACGTCCCCTAGGCACCTAGCTCACTCCCCTAATATAAAAGTGAAATTTCACCTAACCTCCCTTGCTTATGAAGCGATTTCATTTACCTTTCATTTATTCAAGCCCATTGTGTACAATTTATGTCAGAGGTAAATTTATATCGAATCTACGTAAGTGTGGCATATAGCTAGGCACTGGGACCAGGAAGGCCATTTAGCAAAATGGTACTAAATGGCCTAAATGGCAGCTAAGATTTTGGACAGCGAGATGTATGAAAGAAAGAGAAAAGCGAGGCAAAGTAGAGAGGACTACAGAGCAAGTAATGTATACAGTGCAGAGAGGGGGGTGAAATGACGATTATTTTGTATTTTCAATCAAGATTCATAAATGCAAGACAAAATAAATAAAAAAGAAATTAGGAAAATCAGCAGTTTTGAAGCTTCCATAAACGCTAACAGAAAGTTTGAATTTGGCTTGTGCATAGAATGTGTTCTTGTGCGATTGTTTTTACAATAATGCAATTAGATCCTGTTTAGGTCTATACTTATTTTTTTTTAATGAGGCGCATTTGCACTGACTCGCACGGGTGCCCTTTTAGCTCGGAAAAAGTTTTCTGCCATGTGATTGGTTAGAATTATTTTGTCCTACCAATCAGGGAATAGGAAACTGTTCCGAGCTAAGAGGACACCTCTGCGAGTCAGTGCAAATGCGCCTCATTAAAAAAAAATTGACTATAGTTAGGTTAATCAATCTATTACCATCTCCACACCCAAACAGGTAAAACTGATAATTATAAACAGGTTCATAACCAGTTGGGTAATGTAAATATATTATGAAATTAGTTTATATTCTGCAATGAAAGCAAACCACAAGCGCCACCACCCAACCCCCCACCCATCCACACACAACACCACCTCCACATTCTAATTCGCAGTACCTGTCCTCCTCTCCCTAAATATACTTTCTCTCTCTCCATCAATAATAATAATAATAATAATAATAATAATAGTAATAATAATAATAATAAAATAATTATAATAAACTATTAATAATAATAAAATAATGATAAAATAATAACAACAACAACAACAAAATAATAATAATAATAATAATAATAATAATAATAATAATAATGGGCACTCGATAGAATGCATACCTTCGCCAATGCCACAGTTGTTACCATGGAAACTAGTTTCATGCAAAACGTCTAAAAATTTATCAGGATATAGCAAAAAGACGTTTTTGACCTTTTCATTGCCATGACCTTGACCTCTGACCCACCCCTACCAAATTTTAATCAACTTGTCCTTTATCATGGCTAATCATCTCACCAAAGGTCAGAGGATTAGGTCAAATAGTTTTTAAGGAAAGCAAATGAAAAACAAACATACATAAATAAACAAGGGTAATGCCATCACCATATCATGTTATAAAGCACAAGATGGGCAGTTAAATTATGCACATTTTGGTACTAGTTTCATGCAAATCAGATGAAAATTGGCCACGATGTGGTAAAAAGACGTGTTTGACCTTTTACGTGACCTTGGCCTTGACTTTTGACCCGAACACTCCCAAAATTTTATCAAATTTCCCTTGGATTGTAATTAATCATCCCACCAAATTTCATTAGATTCGGTTAATTAGTTTTCGAGTTATGCGAGTAACAAAAACACAGGCACACAGACAGACGCAAACAAATAAATATACGCCTATCAAAACATAGCCTTCGCAATGAGGACGATAAGTAATGCATACAATGCATCGCAGGGAGTGAAATGATCACTCTAACACCAAAGAGTGTTTTTTTTTCTTTCAATCAAGTCACCAAATCAGCAGTTTTGAAGCTTCCATGGACGGTAACATAAATTTGGCATTTACATAAAACGTGTGTGTGTCTGTGTTTACAATAACGAGATTAGATTCTGTTTGGTTACGTTAATTAAACAATTGTACTACTATCCCCTCCCTCAACTATTGTGGCTGTTATTAACGCTTAGTAAGATAATACAAGATTAATGACAAAGAAATTGTGACACTGGGTACAGCTAATTAAAAGGGATTTCATAAATTTTGTTAAACAAAAAACAAAATATCACCAACCTTTAGGACAGTTACCTTCTATAGATACTTCACGGTGTTGAAGTCGAGCAGATACGAAATTTTGCTGCTGTGGTTTCCAGTCCGAAAAACTCTTTAATTTCGCCTCTTATCTTCACCATCATTATATTTTGTTTGTTAGTTTCTGTTTTAACTCAAAGAACCGGACGCCTCAACAATTTATATTTTTATGCTCAACTATTTTTTTCTTTTTCTCATTTCAGTCAAACCTACAATGATGTTTTCGGCTTCCGTCCCTCGTGGAGTCACTGCCACTCGTTCTAAAACATCACCATCACTACCACCATCACCTTGAGTACGTCTATGCTCCCCCAATAGCTCGACTTGAATAGCGGTGTTTTCGTCATCACTCATTACGTTATTTTGCAGCCATGACCATATTCATCACCAATGCTTAGACCTATGTCAAAACATCACCTTCAACATTACTATTGTTTAAGCCTATGCTTGGGCATCTGCAACATCACCATTATTCCCTAGACCTATGTTGAGTTATAGTGAATCCACCATAATCGCTAAAGTTTAGGCTTACGTCAAAGCATTATCAGTATCCTCACTAATGCTTAGGTTTAAGTAGAAGCTTCACTGACATTATCACTGATTTGTACACCTATATCAAGGCCTCATCAGGATGTCAGGATTATCACTAATACTTCGGAGATGAAAATTCATTACAAACGCTAATACTGAGCCACGTCCGGATTTCTCATCACTATTCTCAACCGTTAATACGCACACGTAATGCTTCATCACCACCGTCACTATCACTCTTGATTAGGTTCATTATCCCTCTAGCAATGAGGTTCTTCGTTAGAGCATTGTTCAAGTATTTTTGATGAGG
>NC_090753.1:49590908-49605908 GCF_036898095.1 Palaemon carinicauda
TGGGGAATGGAATATGAAAGGGCTTTTAACCATTTGAAAGCTGCCTTAACTAGCGATGAGTTACTCGCACATCCTAGATTTGATCAGCCGTTTTTAGTGAAAATAAATGCAAGTAGTGTAGCTGTTGGTGGAAAGATTGTTAGAATTTAACATAAAGGGATTTGACCACATAGAAGGTAAGGCTAACAAGGTAGCTGATGCCCTCTCCAGAGGTGCAGTAATATGAGTAACAACTCGGGCACAAAAGAGGTACGAAGAACAGACTCAAAATATTGAGGGGCCCCATCAAAATAGAAAACGGGATATGAATTCACGCGTGTGTGCCAGAGTATTGTAGACACATACAATACTCTGGCACACACTCGACCCAACACCACCACAGAGATTATCTATACGGCTTTCTGCTAGAAGGGAGCATATAATCAGAATCCCATTGAATGTTGAGTGTTGGCCTTTGGAAGGAGATGCTTACAGCTTCAGGTATTATGAGCCGGCTGTAGTTGCTTTTGTTTTGAACAATGTGAGTTCCATCAAATTCGGCTGGCTTAGAATACTTGAGGCTGTAGGCACTGCCCTCCAAAGGCCTACAGTTAAAAGTCAACGGGATTCTATTGAGACACTCCCTTCAGATGAAAGTTATATGGATAATCTCTATGGTGGTGTGGGCCTTCATGTGTGTCTGAGTTAATGTGCAAATATCCATGCATATATATATATATATATATATATATATATATATATATATACATACATATATATACAGTACATATATATATATATATATATATATATATATATATATATATATATATATAAAATTAATTATTACATACTATTACCAAAGTGACATATATAAGGGTTTCGCCCTTACCAAGGAGCTCATCAGGTGGGTTTTGCCTACATCCATTATTGTAGGCTTGGTTCCCACGACCCTTCTTCCTTCCCTCCCTATTTCTATTTATTTTTCATATCAATTCAAAATTCATCAGTACTTCATGAATGTCTTATGATAACTCACGACTTGTATATAAGTTGGATTACTTAGAGAAGCAATTTGAAACCTAATTCAGCATTCAGGGCATTGAACTTACGGGTTTTTCCGCCACGCCAGAGGTTGCCCTTCCTTCTGAAATAGCTTTCGGCCAACTCCCCTCATTCCAGCTAGCTTATTATTGGTGTCATTTGTATATGAGTTGGATTACTTTGAGAAGCAATTTGAAACCTACTTCAGCCTTCTGGGCATTGAACTTACGGGTTTTTCCGCCGCGCCAGAGGTTGCCCTTCCTTCTGAAATAGCTTTCGGCCAACTTCCCTCATTGCAGCTAGCTTATTATTGGTGTCATGACTTGTATATGAATTGGATTACTTTGAGAAGCAATTTGAAACCTACTTCAGCATTCTGGGCATTGAACTTACGGGTTTTTCCGCCGTGCCAGAGGTTGCCCTTCCTTCTGAAATAGCTTTCGGCCAACTTCCCTCATTGCAGCTAGCTTATTATTGGTGTCATGACTTGTATATGAATTGGATTACTTTGAGAAGCAATTTGAAACCTACTTCAGCATTCTGGGCATTGAACTTACGGGTTTTTCCGCCGCGCCAGAGGTTGCCCTTCCTTCTGAAATAGCTTTCGGCCAACTTCCCTCATTGCAGCTAGCTTATTATTGGTGTCATGACTTGTATATGAATTGGATTACTTTGAGAAGCAATTTGAAACCTACTTCAGCATTCTGGGCATTGAACTTACGGGTTTTTCCGCCGCGCCAGAGGTTGCCCTTCCTTCTGAAATAGCTTTCGGCCAACTTCCCTCATTGCAGCTAGCTTATTATTGGTGTCATGACTTGTATATGAGTTGGATTACTTAGAGAAGCAATTTGAAACCTACTTCAGCATTCTGGGCATTGAACTTACGGGTTTTTCCGCCGCGCCAGAGGTTGCCCTTCCTTCTGAAATAGCTTTCGGCCAACTTCCCTCATTGCAGCTAGCTTATTATTGGTGTCATGACTTGTATATGAATTGGATTACTTTGAGAAGCAATTTGAAACCTACTTCAGCATTCTAGGCATTGAACTTACGGGTTTTTCCGCCGCGCCAGAGGTTGCCCTTCCTTCTGAAATAGCTTTCGGCCAACTTCCCTCATTGCAGCTAGCTTATTATTGGTGTCATGACTTGTATATGAATTGGATTACTTTGAGAAGCAATTTGAAACCTACTTCAGCATTCTGGGCATTGAACTTACGGGTTTTTCCGCCGCGCCAGAGGTTGCCCTTCCTTCTGAAATAGCTTTCGGCCAACTTCCCTCATTGCAGCTAGCTTATTATTGGTGTCATGACTTGTATATGAATTGGATTACTTTGAGAAGCAATTTGAAACCTACTTCAGCATTCTGGGCATTGAACTTACGGGTTTTTCCGCCGCGCCAGAGGTTGCCCTTCCTTCTGAAATAGCTTTCGGCCAACTTCCCTCATTGCAGCTAGCTTATTATTGGTGTCATGACTTGTATATGAATTGGATTACTTTGAGAAGCAATTTGAAACCTACTTCAGCATTCTGGGCATTGAACTTACGGGTTTTTCCGCCGCGCCAGAGGTTGCCCTTCCTTCTGAAATAGCTTTCGGCCAACTTCCCTCATTGCAGCTAGCTTATTATTGGTGTCATGACTTGTATATGAATTGGATTACTTTGAGAAGCAATTTGAAACCTACTTCAGCATTCTGGACATTGAACTTACGGGTTTTTCCGCCGCGCCAGAGGTTGCCCTTCCTTCTGAAATAGCTTTCGGCCAACTTCCCTCATTGCAGCTAGCTTATTATTGGTGTCATGACTTGTATATGAATTGGATTACTTTGAGAAGCAATTTGAAACCTACTTCAGCATTCTGGGCATTGAACTTACGGGTTTTTCCGCCGCGCCAGAGGTTGCCCTTCCTTCTGAAATAGCTTTCGGCCAACTTCCCTCATTGCAGCTAGCTTATTATTGGTGTCATGACTTGTATATGAATTGGATTACTTTGAGAAGCAATTTGAAACCTACTTCAGCATTCTGGGCATTGAACTTACGGGTTTTTCCGCCGCGCCAGAGGTTGCCCTTCCTTCTGAAATAGCTTTCGGCCAACTTCCCTCATTGCAGCTAGC
Source organism: Palaemon carinicauda (assembly GCF_036898095.1). Classification (NCBI taxonomy): domain Eukaryota; kingdom Metazoa; phylum Arthropoda; class Malacostraca; order Decapoda; family Palaemonidae; genus Palaemon; species Palaemon carinicauda. Next base: position 49,594,040 of record NC_090753.1, read on the forward strand.
TTATTATTGGTGTCATGACTTGTATATGAATTGGATTACTTTGAGAAGCAATTTGAAACCTACTTCAGCATTCTGGGCATTGAACTTACGGGTTTTTCCGCCGCGCCAGAGGTTGCCCTTCCTTCTGAAATAGCTTTCGGCCAACTCCCCTCATTCCAGCTAGCTTATTATTGGTGTCATGACTTGTATATGAATTGGATTACTTTGAGAAGCAATTTGAAACCTACTTCAGCATTCTGGGCATTGAACTTATGGGTTTTTCCGCCGCGCCAGAGGTTGCCCTTCCTTCTGAAATAGCTTTCGGCCAACTTCCCTCATTGCAACTAGCTTATTATTGGTGTCATGACTTGTATATGAATTGGATTACTTTGAGAAGCAATTTGAAACCTACTTCAGCATTCTGGGCATTGAACTTACGGGTTTTTCCGCCGCGCCAGAGGTTGCCCTTCCTTCTGAAATAGCTTTCGGCCAACTTCCCTCATTGCAGCTAGCTTATTATTGGTGTCATAAATTGTATATGAATTGGATTACTTTGAGAAGCAATTTGAAACCTACTTCAGCATTCTGGGCATTGAACTTACGGGTTTTTCCGCCGCGCCAGAGGTTGCCCTTCCTTCTGAAATAGCTTTCGGCCAACTTCCCTCATTGCAGCTAGCTCATTATTGGTGTCATGACTTGTATATGAATAGGATTACTTTGAGAAGCAATTTGAAACCTACTTCAGGATTCTGGGCATTGAACTTACGGGTTTTTCCGCCGCGCCAGAGGTAGCCCTTCCTTCTGAAATAGCTTTCGGCCAACTTCCCTCATTGCAGCTAGCTTATTATTGGTGTCATGACTTGTATATGAATTGGATTACTTTGAGAAGCAATTTGAAACCTACTTCAGCATTCTGGGCATTGAACTTACGGGTTTTTCCGCCGCGCCAGAGGTTGCCCTTCCTTCTGAAATAGCTTTCGGCCAACTTCCCTCATTGCAGCTAGCTTATTATTGGTGTCATGACTTGTATATGAGTTGGATTACTTTGAGAAGCAATTTGAAACCTACTTCAGCATTCTGGGCATTGAACTTACGGGTTTTTCCGCCGCGCCAGAGGTTGCCCTTCCTTCTGAAATAGCTTATTAGTGGTCAGTCGTGATTGATGACATTTGAAATTTTGTGGTGAAGCCAAGGGTCATTGTTGGGCCAGGTGGTGAAGCCTAGCGTCATGTTTAGACCGGGCGGTTAAGCCAAGTTGGCCAGGCGGTGAAGCCGAGCGCCATTGTAGGCCAGGCGGTGAAGCCAAGCGCGATTTTTCGGCCGGGCGATGAAGCCAAGCGCCATTTTTTGGCCGGGCGGTGAAGCCAAGCGCCATTTTTTGGCCGGGCGGTGAAGCCAAGCAGGCCAGGCAGTGAAGCCAAGCGCCATTGTTGTGCCGGGCGATGAAGCCAAGCGGGCCAGGCGGTGAAGCCAAGCGTCATTTTTTGGCCGGGCGGTGAAGCCAAGCAGGCCAGGTGGTGAAGCCAAGCGCCATTGTTGTGCCGGGCGATGAAGCCAAGCGGGCCAGGCGGTGAAGCCAAGCGCCATTTTTTGGCCGGGCGGTGAAGCCAAGCAGGCCAGGCGGTTAAGCCAAGCAGGCCAGGCGGTGAAGCCAAGCGCCATTGTTGTGCCGGGCGATGAAGCCAAGCGGGCCAGGCGGTGAAGCCAAGCACCATTTTTTGGCCGGGCGGTGAAGCCAAGCACCATTTTTTGGCCGGGCGGTGAAGCCAAGCAGGTCAGGCGGTGAAGCCAAGTGCCATTGTTGTGCCGGGCGATGAAGCCAAGCGGGCCAGGCGGTGAAGCCAAGCGCCATTTTTTGGCCGGGCGGTGAAGCCAAGCAGGCCAGGCGGTGAAGCCAAGCGCCATTGTTGTGCCGGGCGATGAAGCCAAGCGGGCCAGGCGGTGAAGCCAAGCGCCATTTTTTGGCCGGGCGGTGAAGCCAAGCAGGCCAGGCGGTGAAGCCAAGCGCCATTGTTGTGCCGGGCGATGAAGCCAAGCGGGCCAGGCGGTGAAGCCAAGCGCCATTTTCTGGCCGGGCGGTGAAGCCAAGCAGGCCAGGCGGTGAAGCCAAGCGCCATTGTTGTGCCGGGCGATGAAGCCAAGCGGGCCAGGTGGTGAAGCCAAACGCCATTTTTTGGCCAGGCGGTGAAGCCAAGCAGGCCAGACGGTGAAGCCAAGCAGGCCAGGCGGTGAAGCCAAGCGCCATTGTTGTGCCGGGCGATGAAGCCAAGCGGGCCAGGTGGTGAAGCCAAAAGTCATTTTCCTCACTCATTCATCAGTATTTGAGATTCTTCACCTGCATAGCCAGTCCTTAAACCTAAAAAAAAAACCTTAAACCTAAAAAAAAAAAAAATAATTCAACAATCCTAAGCGCTACTGTTGTGCCGGGCGATGAAGCCAAGCAGGCCAGGTGGTGAAGCCGAGCGCCATTGTAGGCCGGGCGGTGAAGCCAAGCGCCATTTTATGGCCGGGCGGTGAAGCCAAGCAGGCCAGGCAGTGAAGCCAAGCGCCATTGTTGTGCCGGGCGATGAAGCCAAGCGGGCCAGGTGGTGAAGCCAAGCGGGCCAGGTGGTGAAGCCAAGCGCCATTATTTGGCCGGGCGGTGAAGCCAAGCGCCATTTCATGGCCGGGCGGTGAAGCCAAGCAGGCTAGGCAGTGAAGCCAAGCGCTATTGTTGTGCCGGGCGATGAAGCCAAGCGGGCCAGGCGGTGAATCCAAGCGCCATTTTTTGGCCGGGCGGTGAAGCCAAGCAGGCCAGGCGATGAAGCCAAGCGCCATTGTTGTGCCGGGCGATGAAGCCAAGCGGGCCAGGCGGTGAAGCCAAGCGCAATTTTTTGACCGGGCGGTGAAGCCAAGCGCCATTGTTGTGCCGGGCGATGAAGCCAAGCGGGCCAGGCGGTGAAGCCAAGCGCCATTTTTTGGCCAGGCGGTGAAGCCAAGCAGGCCAGGCGTTGAAGCCAAGCAGGCCAGGTGGTGAAGCCAATCGCCATTGTTGTGCCGGGCGATGAAGCCAAGCGGGCCAGGCGGTGAAGCCAAGCGCAATTTTTTGGCCAGGCGGTGAAGCCAAGCGCCATTGTTGTGCCGGGCGATGAAGCCAAGCGGGCCAGGCGGTGAAGCCAAGCGCCATTTTTTGGCCTGGCGGTGAAGCCAAGCAGGCCAGGCGGTGAAGCCAAGCAGGCCAGGCGGTGAAGCCAAGCAGGCCAGGCGGTGAAGCCAAGCACCATTGTTGTGCCGGGCGATGAAGCCAAGCGGGCCAGGTGGTGAAGCCAAAAGTCATTTTCCTCACTCATTCATCAGTATTAGAGGTTCTTCACCTGCATAGCCAGTCCTTAAACCTAAAAAAAAAAAACCTTAAATCTAAAAAAAAAAAAATAATTTAACAATCCTAAGCGCTACTGTTGTGCCGGGCGATGAAGCCAAGCGGGCCAGGTGGTGAAGCCAAGCGCCATTGTAGGCTGGCGGTGAAGCCAAGCGCCATTGTTGTGCCGGGCGATGAAGCCAAGCGGGCCAGGCGGTGAAGCCAAGCGCCATTTTTTGGCCAGGCGGTGAAGCCAAGCGCCATTGTTGTGCCGGGCGATGAAGCCAAGCGGGTAAGGCTGTGAAGCCAAGCGCCATTTTTTGGCCAGGCGGTGAAGCCAAGCGCCATTGTTGTGCCGGGCGATGAAGCCAAGCGGGCCAGGCTGTGAAGCCAAGCTCCATTTTTTGGCCAGGCGGTGAAGCCAAGCGCCATTGTTGTGCCGGGCGATGAAGCCAAGCGGGCCAAGCTGTGAAGCCAAGCGCCATTTTTTGGCCAGGGGGTTAAGCCAAGCAGGCCAGGCGGTGAAGCCAAGCGCTATTGTTGTGCCGGGCGATGAAGCCAAGCGGGCCAGGCGGTGAAGCCAAGCGCCATTTTTTGGCCTGGCGGTGAAGCCAAGCAGGCCAGGCGGTGAAGCCAAGCGCCATTGTTGTGCCGGGCGATGAAGCCAAGCGGACCTGGCTGTGAAGCCAAGCGCCATTTTTTGGCCAGGCGGTTAAGCCAAGCAGGCCAGGCGGTGAAGCCAAGCGCCATTGTTGTGCCGGGCGATGAAGCCAAGCGGGCCAGGCGGTGAAGCCAAGCGCAATTTTTTTGGCCAGGCGGTGAAGCCAAGCGCCATTGTTGTGCCGGGCGATGAAGCCAAGCGGGCCAGGCGGTGAAGCCAAGCGCCATTTTTTGGCCTGGCGGTGAAGCCAAGCAGGCCAGGCGGTGAAGCCAAGCACCATTGTTGTGCCGGGCGATGAAGCCAAGTGGGCCAGGTGGTGAAGCCAAAAGTCATTTTCCTCACTCATTCATCAGTATTAGAGGTTCTTCACCTGCATAGCCAGTCCTTAAACCTAAAAAAAAAAAAACCTTAAATCTAAAAAAAAAAAAAATAATTTAACAATCCTAAGCGCTACTGTTGTGCCGGGCGATGAAGCCAAGCGGGCCAGGTGGTGAAGCCAAGCGCCATTGTAGGCCGGGCGGTGAAGCCAAGCGCCATTTTAAGGCCGGGCGGTGAAACCAAGCAGGCCAGGCAGTGAAGCCAAGCGCCATTGTTGTGCCGGGCGATGAAGCCAAGCGGGCCAGGTGGTGAAGCCAAGCGCCATTATTTGGCCGGGCGATGAAGCCAAGTGCCATTTTATGGCCGGGCGGTGAAGCCAAGAAGGCCAGGTGGTGAAGCCAAGCGCCATTGTTGTGCCGGGCGATGAAGCCAAGCGGGCCAGGTGGTGAAGCCAAGCGCCATTATTTGGCCGGGCGGTGAAGCCAAGTGCCATTTTATGGCCGGGCGGTGAAGCCAAGCAGGCCAGGTGGTGAAGCCAAGCGCCATTGTTGTGCCGGGTGATGAAGCCAAGCGGGCCAGGTGGTGAAGCCAAGTGCCATTATTTGGCCGGGCGGTGAAGCCAAGCGCCATTATTTGGCCGGGCGGTGAAGCCAAGCGCCATTTCATGGCCGGGCGGTGAAGCCAAGCAGGCTAGGCAGTGAAGCCAAGCGCCATTGTTGTGCCGGGCGATGAAGCCAAGCGGGCCAGGTGGTGAAGCCAAGCGCCATTATTTGGCCGGGCGGTGAACCCAAGTGCCATTTTATGGCCGGGCGGTGAAGCCAAGCAGGCCAGGTGGTGAAGCCAAGCGCCATTGTTGTGCCGGGCGATGAAGCCAAGCGGGCCAGGTGGTGAAGCCAAGCGCCATTATTTGGCCGGGCGGTGAAGCCAAGCGCCATTATTTGGCCGGGCGGTGAAGCCAAGTGCCATTTTATGGCCGGGCGGTGAAGCCAAGCAGGCCAGGTGGTGAAGCCAAGCGCCATATATTGGCCATTTATATATACATATATATATATATATATATATATATATATATATATATATATATATATATTATATATATATATATATAATATATATATACATATAAATTAATTACTACATACTATTACCAAAGTGACATATATAAGGGTTTCGCCCCTACCAAGGAGCTCATCAGGTGGGTTTTGCCTACATCCATTATTGTAGGCTTGGTTCCCACGACCCTTCTTCCTTCCCTCCCTATTTCTTTTTATTTTTCATATCAATTCAAAATTCATCAGTACTTCATGAATGTCTTATGATAATTCACGACTTGTATATAAGTTGGATTACTTAGAGAAGCAATTTGAAACTTACTTCAGCATTCAGGGCATTAAACTTACGGGTTTTTCCGCCACGCCAGAGGTTGCCCTCCCCTCTGAAATAGCTTTCGGCCAACTTCCCTCATTGCAGCTAGCTTATTATTGGTGTCATGACTTGTATATGAATTGGATTACTTTGAGAAGCAATTTGAAACCTACTTCAGCATTCTGGGCATTGAACTTACGGGTTTTTCCGCCGCGCCAGAGGTTGCCCTTCCCTCTGAAATAGCTTTCGGCCAACTTCCCTCATTGCAGCTAGCTTATTATTGGTGTCATGACTTGTATATGAATTGGATTACTTTGAGGAGCAATTTGAAACCTACTTCAGCATTCTGGGCATTGAACTTACGGGTTTTTCCGCCGCGCCAGAGGTTGCCCTTCCTTCTGAAATAGCTTTCGGCCAACTTCCCTCATTGCAGCTAGCTTATTATTGGTGTCATGACTTGTATATGAATTGGATTACTTTGAGAAGCAATTTGAAACCTACTTCAGCATTCTGGGCATTGAACTTACGGGTTTTTCCGCCGCGCCAGAGGTTGCCCTTCCTTCTGAAATAGCTTTCGGCCAACTTCCCTCATTGCAGCTAGCTTATTATTGGTGTCATGACTTGTATATGAATTGGATTACTTTGAGAAGCAATTTGAAACCTACTTCAGCATTCTGGGCATTGAACTTACGGGTTTTTCCGCCGCGCCAGAGGTTGCCCTTCCTTCTGAAATAGCTTTCGGCCAACTTCCCTCATTGCAGCTAGCTTATTATTGGTGTCATGACTTGTATATGAATTGGATTACTTTGAGAAGCAATTTGAAACCTACTTCAGCATTCTGGGCATTGAACTTACGGGTTTTTCCGCCGCGCCAGAGGTTGCCCTTCCTTCTGAAATAGCTTTCGGCCAACTTCCCTCATTGCAGCTAGCTTATTATTGGTGTCATGACTTGTATATGAATTGGATTACTTTGAGAAGCAATTTGAAACCTACTTCAGCATTCTGGGCATTGAACTTACGGGTTTTTCCGCCGCGCCAGAGGTTGCCCTTCCTTCTGAAATAGCTTTCGGCCAACTTCCCTCATTGCAGCTAGCTTATTATTGGTGTCATGACTTGTATATGAATTGGATTACTTTGAGAAGCAATTTGAAACCTACTTCAGCATTCTGGGCATTGAACTTACGGGTTTTTCCGCCGCGCCAGAGGTTGCCCTTCCTTCTGAAATAGCTTTCGGCCAACTTCCCTCATTGCAGCTAGCTTATTATTGGTGTCATGACTTGTATATGAATTGGATTACTTTGAGAAGCAATTTGAAACCTACTTCAGCATTCTGGGCATTGAACTTACGGGTTTTTCCGCCGCGCCAGAGGTTGCCCTTCCTTCTGAAATAGCTTTCGGCCAACTTCCCTCATTGCAGCTAGCTTATTATTGGTGTCATGACTTGTATATGAATTGGATTACTTTGAGAAGCAATTTGAAACCTACTTCAGCATTCTGGGCATTGAACTTACGGGTTTTTCCGCCGCGCCAGAGGTTGCCCTTCCTTCTGAAATAGCTTTCGGCCAACTTCCCTCATTGCAGCTAGCTTATTATTGGTGTCATGACTTGTATATGAATTGGATTACTTTGAGAAGCAATTTGAAACCTACTTCAGCATTCTGGGCATTGAACTTACGGGTTTTTCCGCCGCGCCAGAGGTTGCCCTTCCTTCTGAAATAGCTTTCGGCCAACTTCCCTCATTGCAGCTAGCTTATCATTGGTGTCATGACTTGTATATGAATTGGATTACTTTGAGAAGCAATTTGAAACCTACTTCAGCATTCTGGGCATTGAACTTACGGGTTTTTCCGCCGCGCCAGAGGTTGCCCTTCCTTCTGAAATAGCTTTCGGCCAACTTCCCTCATTGCAGCTAGCTTATTATTGGTGTCATGACTTGTATATGAATTGGATTACTTTGAGAAGCAATTTGAAACCTACTTCAGCATTCTGGGCATTGAACTTACGGGTTTTTCCGCCGCGCCAGAGGTTGCCCTTCCTTCTGAAATAGCTTTCGGCCAACTTCCCTCATTGCAGCTAGCTTATTATTGGTGTCATGACTTGTATATGAATTGGATTACTTTGAGAAGCAATTTGAAACCTACTTCAGCATTCTGGGCATTGAACTTACGGGTTTTTCCGCCGCGCCAGAGGTTGCCCTTCCTTCTGAAATAGCTTTCGGCCAACTTCCCTCATTGCAGCTAGCTTATTATTGGTGTCATGACTTGTATATGAATTGGATTACTTTGAGAAGCAATTTGAAACCTACTTCAGCATTCTGGGCATTGAACATTTGGGTTTTTCCGCCGCGCCAGAGGTTGCCCTTCCTTCTGAAATAGCTTTCGGCCAACTCCCCTCATTCCAGCTAGCTTATTAGTGGTCAGTCGTGATTGATGACATTTGAAATTTCGTGGTGAAGCCAAGGGTCATTGTTGGGCCAGGTGGTGAAGCCTAGCGTCATGTTTAGACCGGGCGATGAAGCCAAGCGCCTTTTTTTGGCCGGGCGGTGAAGCCAAGCGCCAAATTTTGGCCGGGCGGTGAAGCCAAGCAGGCCAGGCGGTGAAGCCAAGCGCCATTGTTGTGCCGGGCGATGAAGCCAAGCGGGCCAGGCGGTGAAGCCAAGCGCCATTTTTTGGCCGGGCGGTGAAGCCAAGCAGGCCAGGTGGTGAAGCCAAGCGCCATTGTTGTGCCGGGCAATGAAGCCAAGCGGGCCAGGCGGTGAAGCCAAGCGCCATTTTATGGCCGGGCGGTGAAGCCAAGCAGGCCAGGCGGTGAAGCCAAGCGCCATTGTTGTGCCGGGCGATGAAGCCAAGCGGGCCAGGCGGTGAAGCCAAGCGCCATTTTTTGGCCGGGCGGTGAAGCCAAGCAGGCCAGGCGGTGAAGCCAAGCGCCATTGTTGTGCCGGGCGATGAAGCCAAGCGGGCCAGGCGGTGAAGCCAAGCGCCATTTTTTGGCCGGGCGGTGAAGCCAAGCAGGCCAGGCGGTGAAGCCAAGCGCCATTGTTGTGCCGGGCGATGAAGCCAAGCGGGCCAGGCGGTGAAGCCAAGCGCCATTTTTTGGCCGGGCGGTGAAGCCAAGCGGGCCAGGCGGTGAAGCCAAGCGCCATTGTTGTGCCGGGCGATGAAGCCAAGCGGGCCAGGCGGTGAAGCCAAGCGCCATTTTTTGGCCGGGCGGTGAAGCCAAGCAGGCCAGGCGGTGAAGCCAAGCGCCATTGTTGTGCCGGGCGATGAAGTCAAGCGGGCCAGGCGGTGAAGCCAAGCGCCATTTTTTGGCCGGGCGGTGAAGCCAAGCGCCATTGTTGTGCCGGGCGATGAAGCCAAGCGGGCCAGGCGGTGAAGCCAAGCGCCATTTTTTGGCCGGGCGGTGAAGCCAAGCAGGCCAGGTGGTGAAGCCAAGCACCATTGTTGTGCCGGGCGATGAAGCCAAGCGGGCCAGGCGGTGAAGCCAAGCGCCATTTTTTGGCCGGGCGGTGAAGCCAAGCAGGCCAGGCGGTGAAGCCAAGCGCCATTGTTGTGCCGGGCGATGAAGCCAAGCGGGCCAGGCGGTGAAGCCAAGTGCATTTTTTGGCCAGGCGGTGAAGCCAAGCAGGCCAGGCGGTGAAGCCAAGCGCCATTGTTGTGCCGGGCGATGAAGCCAAGCGGGCCAGGTGGTGAAGCCAAAAGTCATTTTCCTCACTCATTCATCAGTATTAGAGGTTCTTCACCTGCATAGCCAGTCCTTAAACCTAAAAAAAAAAACCTTAAACCTAAAAAAAAAAACCTTAAACCTAAAAAAAAAAAAAATTCAACAATCCTAAGCGCTTCTGTTGTGCCGGGCGATGAAGCCAAGCGGGCCAGGTGGTGAAGCCGAGCGCCATTGTAGGCCGGGCGGTGAAGCCAAGCGCCATTTTATGGCCGGGCGGTGAAGCCAAGCGCCATTGTTGTGCCGGGCGATGAAGCCAAGCGGGCCAGGTGGTGAAGCCAAGCGCCATTATTTGGCCGGGCGGTGAAGCCAAGCGCCATTTTATGGCCGGGCGGTGAAGCCAAGCAGGCCAGGTGGTGAAGCCAAGCAGGCCAGGTGGTGAAGCCAAGCAGGCCAGGTGGTGAAGCCAAGCGCCATTGTTGTGCCGGGCGATGAAGCCAAGCGGGCCAGGTGGTGAAGCCAAGCGCCATTATTTGGCCGGGCGGTGAAGCCAAGCGCCATTTCATGGCCGGGCGGTGAAGCCAAGCAGGCTAGGCAGTGAAGCCAAGCGCCATTGTTGTGCCAGGCGATGAAGCCAAGCGGGCCAGGTGGTGAAGCCAAGCGCCATTTATTGGCCGGGCGGTGAAGCCAAGCAGGCCAGGCGGTGAAGCCAAGCGCCATTGTTGTGCCGGGCGATGAAGCCAAGCGGGCCAGGTTGTGAAGCCAAGCGCCATTTTTTGGCCAAGTGGTGAAGCCAAGCGTCATTTTCCCCACCCAAACAACACGCGCTCTTTCATCAGTACCAGAGTTTCTTCACCTGCATAGCCAGTCCTTAAGCCTAAAAAAAAAAAAAACCTTAATCCTAAAAAAAAACCTTAAGCCTAAAAAAAAAAAAAAAAAGAAAAAGAAGAAGATACTATTCCTTTCACAAAATTGTGAGGGCATCAACTTAGTATTTAATCCAAGCATTCTTTTGATACTCCAATGAAGTCTTCTTAATAACTGACTTCATCTTCATCGGACTCATCATCCATCATATGGAGAACTGACCACAGAGCCTCATCATCATCTAACATATCTTCTGGTGAAGAGATTTCAGACTCTGTGTGGTCCAGATCGCCTTGGTTGAGTTGCACTCGGTTAACCGTGTCTTCATCAGTTTCATGACACTCTAACTCATTACGCTTTTCATCCTCAACATCATCTTCCTTCTCATTATGGCCATCATCTCTATGGACCTCCATCTCCTCTTTTGTTCCATCTACTTCCATAGATTCGTAAGTCAGCATTGCCACTGATGGAACGAGTTCAAATTCCATAAGGTTACCATATCTTACAGTAAGTTCGAAAAGGACAGTTGAGTCCTCCTTCACTGTCTCTTCTTCTGCTTCATCTCCTTCCTTATGAAATTTGTCATCATACCCTTCAAGTTGCGGCCATTCGGGGAGGTTGGGATTGCTAAATATGATATTGGTAAAGTCTTGGACAACTTTCCAAGTCTCTTCATATCTTACTCTCTTGTCAGCATCACGCAAGATATCCATTGTGCTATTGAGCTGGTGCATCTTATTGCAGCACCTTTGAATGTCTTCGTCCGAACCTCGGCACTTGTCAGGGTGGTATTTTAAGGCCATTTTTCTGAAAGCTTTTTCGATTTGGTGTTGAGTAGCGTCTGGCTTAAGGCCTAGGATTCCATATGGGCATCCATAGCAATTCATGTCAACCAAGGAATCAATATAGAACATGAAGTCGGGGTCCAGAACCCCTTCCATTCGCAGTCTCTCAAATTCACGAAGAGCTTCTTGGTGACATCCAAGTGCCAACCAGCATAGGGCCAGTCTCAACCTGGCATCGGAATATTCCTTGTTGGTAGCAAGAACAAAGTTGAAGCATTCGCTGGCTTCTTCCAGTTTTCCCATATTGCAAAGGATATTTCCTTTGATGCGAGCCAGGTCGATAAGTACCCAATGGAACAGATTGTCTTTGGACATTGTTTCTTGAATCTTCTCCAAGGCACAGTCGAGTTCAGAGGCAGCCACCAACACCTGGAGCTCTGCGAACAGAGCCTCGTTCTCCGTCGTCTCTGAATCCTGGAGATCCTCTGGAGAAGTGATTTCAAACTCATCAATGTCAACACCTCCCAAAACAAGATCCAGTAGGTCACTGGACTCTTCTTCTTCTTCTTCTTCTTCTTCCTCCTCCTCCTTCTCCTCCTCTTTCTCCTCCTTCTCCTTCTCCTCCTCATAAATTTCAGGTTCATCTAAGTCAATATCAATTTCGTAGTCCAATTCTTCTTCAAAATCGTCTAAGTTCTCATCACTCGAGAATTTCTCCTCCTCCTTCTCCTCCTCTTTCTCCTCCTCCTTCTCCTCCTCTTTCTCCTCCTCCTCCTTCTCCTCCTCTATCTCCTCCTCCTCCTTCTCCTCCTCATCAATTTCAGGTTCATATAAGTCAATATCAATTTCGTAGTCCAATTCTTCTTCAAAATCGTCTAAGTTTTCATCACTCGAGAA
>NC_090753.1:49612511-49625011 GCF_036898095.1 Palaemon carinicauda
TCTCTCTCTCTCGGAAACCTGATTTTCTCTGGAAATTTTCCTCTTAAAACTTAAATTCAATTTTCTGCTTTGTTGACTTCGGCGAAATTATATAATGACTCCCAGAGAAAATCTTTCGTTTGTGATTTATCATTGATTTATTAGTGATTTATTAGTGATTGCACGCCATCGCCCTTCATAGATAATTCCTTGTCAAGTTCCTGGTAAATGGTAACTGATAAAATAAAAGTCTAAGCAGGAGAGGAAATGTTTTATAATCTTGTCCGTTGGTATATGTGCACTTTAATCTATACCTATAGACTAAGTGCTATATTTACTGACACACAGTGTATGAGTGGTTGTATATATATATATATATATATACTATATATATATATATATATATATATATATAACGTTTTCAATTTTGTACTTTGGTATATATGAACGCTTATTCATAACTGTAGACTAGGTAGTATAATAATTTACATGCACAATATATGTATATATAATCACAAAAACACATACGCACATAAATATATATATATATATATATATATATATATATATATATATATATATGTGTGTGTGTGTGTATACAGTATATATATACATATATATATATATATATATATATAATATATATATATATGTGTGTATATATATATATGTGTGTGTGTGTATGTATGCATACATGTATATTTTCTATATATTATCAGCATTATCATCAGCAGTTACTAGCCACTGCAGAACAAAGGCTTCCGACACCTTCTACTTGCATCTGTTTATGGTGGTCTTTCGGTGCCAGTCTACACCAGCAAACTTCCTTAATTCGTCGACCCATCGTCCTTCTCTTCCTCCATCTAGGTATCCATTCTGTTATTCTTAATGTCCATCTTTTATCTATTATTCTCATTATATGTCCTTCCCATGTCTATTTCTTTTTCGTACAAGTTGTTAGAAATACCCTCTACTTTACTTTCGTATCCATGTTGCTCTTTTTCTGTCTCTCAGTGTTATTCCCATCATTATTCTTTCCCTAGCTCTTTGATTTGTAACTAGCTTATGTTCTAAGGCTTCATTAAGGCTCCAAGGTTCTGATGCATAATTTAATACTGGTATGACCATCTCATAGAATAATTTTTTATTTGGAGCAAGTGGCATTATACGTTTCATAATCTCATTTTTGTTAACCAAATACTCTACATCGCATCCTTATTCTTCTTTTAATTTCGGTCTTGTGCCCAGGGGAAACACTTACTATCTGTCCTAATTACGTATATTTATCAACAATCTTATTTTTACTCATATTCATTTTCAGTCCTACATTTCTGCTTTCCTTATTCAAATCTTCTATCATCTTTTGTAATTCCTCCAATGATTTACTAAAAGCAAATATGTCATCCCATGCAACATACGTAGTGTCAGTTACCATTCACTATGAACATGAAAAGGAATTATCTTTGAAGGCGATGGTGTGCAATCACTAATAAATCACTAATAAATCAGTATTGAATCACAAAAGAAAGATTTTCTCTGAGAGTCAATATATAATTTCACCGAAGTCAACAAAGCAGAAAATTGAATTCAAGTTTTAAGAGGAAAAATTTCCAGATATATCTGTTTTCAGAGAGAGAGAGAGAGAGAGAGAGAGGACGAGAGAGAGAGAGAGAGGAGAGAGAGAGAGAGAGAGAGAGAGAGAAATATTTTTATCGGTGATAGATGCAAAGGTTTTTTAGGAAAAATCTTAAGATATAAGGAAAACTTGTTCACTGCATTTCTGTCTTGATAATTTCCCCCTGTTTTTTTATTTATCTCTTCATTCGTAATATTTCTTTTTCGTTTCCTAAATCATAATCTTTCAATTTCTTCCAAAACTCATCATATATATACTTTCTATTCATTAAACGTTTCCTATCCATCACAGACTTGAAAAAATTATATTCCAATTAAAAGAAGACTCTCTCTCTCTCTCTCTCTCTCTACTCCTCTCTCTCTCTCTCTCTCTCTCTCTCTCTCTCTCTCTCTCTCTCTCTCTCTCTCTTTATTATTTTTAGAATTTTCTTTTGTGAGATGAGAAAATTCGGATCCAGATTTCCAGAGTTTTTTCAAAAGTTATTATTAAACGTTTAGAAGCAACTTCTTCTTCCAGGATGTGAGTCTCTTTTCTTCAATAAATGTTAGAATAAAAACCTTTTGGAATAGAAAAATGAAAGCTTTGAATATTTGAATATTGTGTGTCTTTCTTATGGATATTAGATATTGATTGATTGATTGATTGATTATTATTATTATTATTATTTAATTATTATTATCACTACTTGATAAGCTACAACAATAGTTGGAAAAGCTGGATGCTATAAGCCCAAGGGCTCCAACAGGGATAAAGTAGCCCAGTGAGGAAAGAAAATAAAGAAATAAATAAACTACAATAGAAGTAACTATCACAATAAAATATTTTAGGAACAGTAACAACATTAAAGTAGATCTTTCATATATAAAACTATAAATATATACTTAAAAAACAAGAGGAAGAGAAATAAGATAAAATAGTTTGCCCAAGCGTAACCTCAAGCAAGAGAACTCTACCCCAAAACACTGGAAGATCATGGTACAGAGGCTATGGCACTACCCAAGACTAGAGAACAATGGTTTGATTTTGGAGTGCCCTTCTCCTAGAGGAGCTGCTTACCATAGCTAAAGAGTCTCTTCTACCCATACCAAGAGAAAAGTAGCCAATTAACTATTACAGGGGCAGTAGTTAAACCTTAAGAGAAAAAGATTTGTTTGGTAATCTCAGTGTTTTCAGGTGTATGAGGAAAGAGAAGAATGTGGAAGGAATAGGTCAGACTATTCGGTATATGTGTAGGCAAAGGAAAATGAGCTGTAACCAGAGAGAGGGATCCAATATAGTACTCTCTGGCTTGTCAATGGACCCAATAACACTCTAGTGGTAGTATCTCAACGGGGTCCAGGTGACCTGGCCAAGCTACTTGCTTGTGTTTCTTCTTTCATATTGATATTAATTTGATTATTTGAATATATCTCTTGTAATCCTAATGTTCAAAAATAAGATATGAAACGTATTATTCGAATTAAGCAACAGAAAAAATAAACAAAATTTATATTGAATTTGAAGAAAAAAATAGTTTGTTACATTTCCCTTCTAAAAGTTAATGAGATGTATCCTGTATTTCCTCTTAAGATATCAATTATTCAGGCTGCCTAATTACAATGAACTATACAGTATATACTCAAAATTAACCGATATAAATAGTTTAGGTAAATAACTGAAATTTTTAAGGCCACCGGTGCGGGGATTCCATAAATACTGATTTATCCACTGTCAATCTACTTATTTGTTGATCGATTGATCCTTTTTCACACGTACACACACACACACACACACACACACACACAATTATATGTATATATATATATATATATATATATATATATATATATATATATATATTATATATGGACATATATACATATAAATACATATACATTTATATATGTATATATATATGGGATAAACTTGCTTTTATATATATGTTTTAAGATGTATATGCGTTATATATATATATATATATATATATATATATATATATAAATACTATATATATATATATATATATATATAAGTAAAGCAAATACACATGACAATATACTCCCTCATACGTACAAACACTTTTATAAATGTATCATATATATACAATATATACAGTTTACTTTTGAGAAACACATTATGGCTGTCTTCTTCACTGGCACAAAAAAAAAAACGGCTTATTGAGAAAGTCTTGAAAGATTTTCGGTGATCAATCTATTCTGAAGCACTTTTAATTCTTTCATTTTACCTTGTTACGAGTATTGTTCTCCTGTCTGGTTTTCAGCTGCTGATTCTCATCTTAATTTGTTGGACAGAATCTTACGGTCGATTAGATTTCTTATTCCTTATCTAGATATTAATCTTTGGCATCGTCGTTCAATTACTAGTAGTTCGTTATGCATGTTATATAAGATTTTTTATAATTCTGACCATCTTTTACATTCAGATCTTCCTGGACAGTTCCATCCTGTTCGTGAAACTAGGCATGCAGTTAATTCTAATAGTCAGGCCTTCTCCATCATAGGGCTCAATACTACACAGTATTCTAGAAGTTTTATTCCAGCTGTGACATGTTGTGGAATGATCTTCCTAATTGGGTAGTTGAATCAGTAGAACTTCTCAAGTTCAAACTTGGAGCAAATATTTTAATGTTGAACGGGTTAACATGAGCCTTTTTATAGGTTATATATGAAAGATCAGTTTTAATGCTGTTACTGTTCCTAAAAGATTTTATTTCAATTGTTCAATACTTCTCATATAGTTATTTAAAACATTTCTTCACTGTTATTTTTCCTTGTTGGAGCTCGTTTCCTGTTTCCCCAACTAGGGTTGTAGCTTAGCTAGTAATTATCCATTTCATATTCAAATAAGCCATATATCTCAATACCTTCATGTCTGGATTCTCTTATCGACCTCGGGATCAGAATCCCAAAGCGAAACCACTCAAAAATAATAGCTTCTGGTCAGCCAGGGACTCAAATCCGGGTCCAGGAAGCTTGTATGACATTTAGAATTGAAATCAACTCGGCTTCACCATCGTAGCTAGTTGGGTTGATATCAATTCCAAGTACAAAAAACTTGAATTCGACTGAATTGAATTAACATTGACTTTTATCTTTCTTCGTGGCTAAATGGTATCATCATTATCATCCTGGACCAGGGTTTGATTCCCTGCTCGGCCAGAAGCTATCGTCTTTGAGTGGTTCCGCCTTGGGCTCTAATCCCGAGGTCGATAAGAGAATCAAGACATTAAGGTATTAAAATATATGGCTCACTTAGATATGTATATTTGAATATATATATATATATATATATATATATATATATATATATATATATATATATATATGCAACCTAAGTATTAAACAAGTTGAGAAATATTCAATATCAACTAAATATGGTTATCAATACTTGATAAAAAGTATTTTGAAAATAGCTTCAATATCATATTTGGATTAAACAAAACCTTATAAGTCATAGTTTAGAATATCAGAAAATAGAGTAAAATGGTGGAATAACTAAACCTACGTAAAAATGAATGAATTAGACTAAAATGAAAATCTTTATTTCTGGAATAAACAAAAGAGCGCTTTGATCGAAGATCAAACGAGCTATTCCTCTGATCAGCTGACTTTTCGAAAGGTCTGAGTTGTTTGTGCAAAACAAGCCAATAATTTCGGAGAACTATGTATATAAAACCATATCATTATCCATTTCATAGAAGAGATGTCTGTTCAGTCACGTTGTTAAAGAAGATAGACAAATATCATAGGTTCAGTACTTCAAACATGTTGCAAGTGCTTATCTGTTGAACAGGTTTAGATAATCTCGTTTCATAGTTTACATATGGCTGATCTTAATATATTTTAATTTCCCTTTGCCTAGACATACACCGAATAGTATGGCCAATTCTTTACATATTCTCGTCTGTCCTCATACACCTGACAACAATGAGATTACCAAACAATTCTTCTTCACCCAACGGGTTAACTTACTGCACTGAATTTGTTTAGTGGCTACTTTCCTCTTGGTAAGGGTAGAAGAGACTCTTCAGCTGTGGTAAGTAGCTTTTCTAGGAGAGCGACACCTCAAAGTTAAATCATTGTTCTCTAGTCTTGGTCATGCCATAATCTCTGTACCATGGTCTTCCACTGTCTTGGGTTAGAGTTCTCTTGCTTGAGGGTGCACTCATGCACACTTTTCAATCTAATTTCCCTTGCTTTGTTTTGTTAAAGTTTATATAGTTTATATAAGAAATATCTGTTTTAATATTATTACCGTCCTTGAGATATTTCATTTTTCCTTGTTTCCTTTCCTCACTGGGCTATTTTCCCTGTTGGGGCCCCGGGGCTGATAGCATCCTGCTTTTCCAACTAGTGTTGTAGCTTAGTAAATAATAATATATACTGTATATATATATATATATATATATATATATATATATATATATATATATATATATATATACACACAGTACATATATGTATACATATATATATATATGTATGTATATATACACAGTGTAAGTATATATATATATATATATATATATATATTCATACACTGTATATATATATATATATATATATATATATATATATATATATATATATATATATATATATATATATATACTTACACTGTGTGTCAGTAAATATAGCACCTATTCTAAGGGTATAAACTAAAGTGTAGATATACCAACGGACAGGAATAAAAAAAACAAAAAACAATTGCTCTCCTGCTTAGACTTTTATCTTATCAATTACCATTAACAAAAACATGAAAAAGAATTGTCTTTGAAGGCGATGGCGTGAAATCTCTGATAAATCACTAATAAATCACAAACGAAAGATTTTCTCTGGGAGTCAATATATAATTTCGCCGAAGTCAACAAAGCAGAAAATTGAATTTAAGTTTTAAGGGGAAAATCAGTTTTCGGAGAGAGAGAGAGAGAGAGAGAGAGAGAGAGAGAGAGAGAGAGAGAGAGAGAGAGAGAGAGAGAGAGGAGGGAACCTTTCTAAAACTTATTTGAAGGTTAAAAATAGTCAGAGGATTGTCAGTCTATAAGTTTCCATAGTAACAAATTCAAGGGTGGTATAACAAAAAATCCAATCTCCTTTAAAGATTATACAACCTCTCTCTCTCTCTCTCTCTCTCTCTCTCTCTCTCTCTCTCTCTCTGGGGCTTTCCTATTATTTATTTTCTTATTTCCTTTCCTCACTGGGTTGTTTTCTCTGCCGAAGCCTTCAGGCCAATAGCATCCAGTTCTTCCATCTAGTGTTGTAGTTTACCAAGTTATAATAATAATAATAATAATAATAATAATGATAATAATAATAACAATAATAATAATGATATCCTTTTATGAGATGCTCATTAATGTACATCTCTTTCATTAACAGAACTAAACTAAGTAAACAAATGACAAACCTTTATATTTTCTCTTTACTCCGAGATAAATGTTATTTTACATACTTTAAGCAAAATTATTCAATTGAATAAATGATTTATTTCTATTTGGTGTGGAAGGTGGGGGGGGGGGGGGGAGGGGGGGTGGTGACATTACTCAGATTCCATCTTTTCCCCCTCACCCGGGAATCGTACCGGAGCTCCTTAGAGAGTTGGCCCAACTTCTAATGCATCGGGAATTTCGTGCGTCTCGGCCCTTCATAATTCTGAGGAACTTTGTTAACTTGACAAGTTGTTGTTGGAGAGAGAGAGAGAGAGAGAGAGAGAGAGAGGAGAGAGAGAGAGAGAGAGAGAGAGAGAGGGTTAGAAGAAACTTTCGTATGCTTCTTGAGTGTTTTTTTTTTTTTACTTTGTTTCATTATATTTCATATTCTGATGTTTTTGTAATATAGAATGATACCTTCCCTGACTTGGTGTTATTTGATCTTACTTTATAATATATTTAACTAAAACTCTTGATTGTTGTTTCTATTATATTTATAATGTTAACTTTTATATCATATCTTTGTTAAAGGAACTCTGATTCTGAATCACTGCCTCACTGCATGTATATATATATATATATATATATATATATATATATATATATATATATATATATATATGTGTGTGTGTGTGTGTGTGTATATATGCTATATATGTATATATATACCTTTATATATACATATATATATATATATATATATATATATATATATATATTTATATATATATATATATATATATATATATACATATATATATATATATATATATATATATATATATATATACACACACACGAGAGCACACTAAAGTACAGAATATTCTAACAACATGTAAGAAAAGTAATGACCATGGGCAAGGAGTATAATGAGAAAGACAGACAACAGATGGACATTAAGAATAACAAACTGCATCCCTATACAGTAGATTTTATAAGAAGCAGGGGAAGGAAGAGAAGACAATGGATTGACGAACTAAGAATGTTTGCCAGTGTGGACTGGCATAGAAAGACCATAAACAGACGCTAGTGGAAGAACATGTCTGAGGCCTTTTGATTTGCATTGAACTAGTAACAGACTAACGGGTGATGATGATTGACATATCGTATAAATATATATATATATATATATATATATATATATATATATATATATATGATAAATTTTGCACATTTAGACGTGTTTTTCATATTCAAATAAGCCATATATATTTATGATACATCAATGTCTGGGTTCTCTTAACGACCTCGGGATCAGAGCCCCAGGCGAAATCACACAAAGACAAGAGCTTGTGACCGTCCGGGAATCGAACCCTGGTCCGGCAAGCTTGTGTGATTTCGCCTGGGTCTCTTGCTTTTCCAACTGCGTTGTAGCCTGGCTAGTAATAATAATAATAATAATAATAATAATAATAATTAGGCTACTTTCATCACCACGCTAGCCAAAGCGGATTGGTGATGCTGGGAGACTTTAGTGTGATCGACCACAGCAAGGCGTCCCAGTGTGGGTGGCTTTGACTATTCATCTTTGCTGATCATGGCAATACCCAAACCCTTTCACCACTTTAAGGTATCCCCACTCAGAAAAGTATATTTACACACGCACACACACATATATATAGACATATATATATATATATATATATATATATATATACATATATATATATATATATATATGGTACTTTGGGAAGTTACTCTACGTTTATAATGTATATTCAATATATATATATATATATATATATATATATATATATATTTACAAATATATATATATATATATATATATATGTGTGTGTGTATATATATATATATATATATATATATATATATATATATATATATATATATATATATATGTATATATATCCTAATATCTGGTTTGGTTTCTGGCTCAAATATATTAATCCTGGAGTAATTTTACCTTACCCTTCAAATTTCTAAGCATGAACGCATCAAGAGTCTATTTCTTTCATATTAAAAAAATATAATCATTAAATAGAAAATTCCAAAATCTTTCAACAAAACGTCAAAATTAACCATTATATATTAGACCAATTACCGCTTTGTACTGCCAGTGCAATAACGTATGGAAATTACGGCTATATGAAATCTTAGCAAGTATACGAGACAAACATTCTGATGAGATCTTAAAAGATGAAACGCTCTCGTAATCTAATGTAGATCTTCACAAAACTAAGAAAATAATACACCTAGGCCTACACATTGATAGCTTCACGCTACCATTATTTAAAACTGTTTTCAATACTTTAGTTGTTTTTCTTCATTTTGGTACTATATTGAAAAATAATCTCGACCCAAGGTCTAGGCCCATATGAAGGGGCATAGGACTTCAAAAAATGGATTGCCTGGGATTACATGCGAAACAAAGCCGTTAAATTTAACCATAAACCGTTTGAGAATGTCATCCAATACATTGCCTGAAGGTCTAACTTGAACACTACAGTGAAGTTTTGTACTTTATTCCTAGTAAACAATAGAATAAATAAATTAACATTTAATGATAATACGTTCAGCGAATTACGTAGATCAAAGCCTAATATAGACAGTCCTCATAGCGAGAGAGAGAGAGAGAGAGAGAGAGAGAGAGAGAGAGAGAGAGAGAGAGAGAGAGAGAGAGAGAGAGAGGATTGGCAACTGCAACTCCACCCAAAGTGCAACTAAGATGATCATAAAACACAATAAACAGAGGAGGAAAACTAATAGAAAATGCCCCACCCCGAGAAAGGATTTCTCTTATAGGCTACTAATTGAATTAAAGCTCGATATGTGCAATAACCACCAAGTTATTAGATCCGGACGTCCGAAATATCAAAGAGATTCGCTACATATCGTGCAGCCAACGAATCGTGTAGACACGAGAATAGCTGCATATCGTTTCAAATTATTAGAGCCAAGATATATGTCTGCTGAAGGTACTACAGCTTTCAAATATGAGACACTGAGACTATACAACAAGCTCCTACTGGATGCCTATAATGTGGATTTAGCAATAAACTTTATCTTGTAGGTTTTGGAGAGAGAGAGAGAGAGAGAGAGAGAGAGAGAGAGAGAGAGAGAGAGTCTAAATATTGGTGACGGTTTGAAAGTACCATATGCATTCTTTATTGTAACCATTGTACTTGCATTTTTATTACTTTTTAATTCTAATAGTATTTTATCATTCAGTTCATAGGAACATATATTAGAAGATTTGTCTTGTTCATCGGTGTTAGTTATTGTCATTCTGTTTCACATGGATTTTCTCGTCAATTAAAAGCCATCCTAAAAGTAATCCATCAATACTATATCACAAGACATATAAAGAATTATAAAACGCAGACGTCAGATTTTCCCCTTTATATAAACACATGTCATTTTCCAACAATTAGTTCCAATAAGCGCCAATAGATGGTGATAGTAAAGCGATTACCACTTTATTCATCGTAGTATATGGCAGCATACTGCCACATGCATCGAATTAGCCAATCAGAAGTCGGCTAATAACCTCTGACCAATAACAGCGCGTGTTACATCTTGCTTAGCCTTCCGTGATTCCTTTTTTTAATGAAATCATTTAGTTTCCGCGTGTCTTTTGAAGTGTTTTGCAGGTGCACGAATCGCCGTGCATCTTTGTAGTTTTTTTTCGACCGTACACGTAGTTAGACAATTTTAACTTTCTCAGAAGATGGTTGTAACGGTCGAGATAATATGGAGCTGTTTCGTTTACGGTAAATTGGATTTAGAATGATTTTATAAGTGATTTATTAGTGTTTACGTTTCACGGTTGGAACATGGCGAGGAAGCTCATCTCAAAAGATGGACAAGAATATTGTTGTAACGAAAAACCTCATCACCAGAAGGAAAATGAGCCTAATCAAGAGTAATGAGAGAGTGATAGTGACGATGGTGTTGAAGCTTTGCATCGACGTTATTCATAGTTGAGAATGGTGATGAGAAATCCGGATATAGCTCAATCTTACGGTAGTAAGTTTTACCGGAAACCGCCGGAAACTCCCGGAAATTTACACCTTATCCGAACCGATAGTGAAAATCCTGACATCCCGATGTTGCCTTGATATAGGTGTACGAATTAGTGATGATGATATAGGCATTAGTAATGATAGTGGTGATATTTCGACGTAGACCTAAAGATTGGAGATAATGATAGAGATACTTCGACATAGGTCTAATGCATATTGGTGATGTTGCAGATGCCTAAGCATAGGCTTTAGCATTAGTAATGGTGATGGTGATGCTTTGACATAGGCCTAAGCATTGGTATATATGAAAATGGCTGCAAAGTAACCTATTGAAAGTGATGACAAACAATGCGATTCAAGTCGAGCTATTGAGAACGTAGACGTATTGAAGGTGATGATGGTGATAGTGATGGTGATGTGTTATAGAGCGAGTGGTGGTGACTCCACGAGGGACGGAAGCCGAAAACATCATCTTATGTTTAATTAAAATGATATAGAATATTGTTACCCATTAACATAGAAATGGTCGTATCCATGATGTAAAACAAAGTAACAAACAAATAATGAGTGAAGATAATACGCGAAATAGAAGATTTTTGGCCTCGTTGGAGACTACGGTAACCAAGGTTTGTCTGGTCGACTTGAGCTGTGAAGTGCCTGTAGAAGGTGAGCGTGCGCGCGCGCGCGCATGTGTGTGTGTGTGTGTGTGTGTGTGTGTGTGTGTTTGTGTGTGTGGTTGGTGAGAGGAGGGTTATAGTTTACAGATTTGTAATATAATTTCCTACCATATTCACGTTACCCGAGTGGTTATGAACATGTTACTTGTCCTTTTTGCAGGTTGACGGTGGAGATAGTAATACAATCGTTTAATTACCGTAACCAAACAGGATTTAATCGCATTAATATAAACACACAGACACATACACACATTTTATGTTCATGCCAAATTTTCTGTTAACGTTTATGAAAGCTTCAAAACTGCCGGTTTGGTGACTTGATTGAAAGAAAAAAAAACTACTCCTTTGGTGTTCGTATGGTCATTTCACCTCCCGTACTGCATTGTATGATTACTTAACGTCTTCGTTGCGAAGGTTGTTTTGATGGGCGTGTATTTGTTTGTATGTGTCTGTGTGCCTGTGTGTTTGTGATTCGTATAACTCAAAAACTATTTGACCGAATCCTATGAAATTTGGTGGAATGATTAATTATAATCCAAGGGCAATTTGATTAAATTTTGGGAGTGTTCGGGTCAAAAGTCAAGGTCAGGGTCACGAAAAAGGTGACACATCGTGGCCAATTTTTATTTGATTCGCATGAAACTAGTACCAAAATGTGCATAATTCAATTGCCCATCTTATGCTTTACAACATGGCATTACCCTTGTTTATTTATTTTTGTTTGTTTGTTTGTGATTCGCTTAACTCAAAAACTATTCAACCTAATCCCGTGAACTTTGGTGGGAGGATTAGCCATG
>NC_090753.1:49630011-49655011 GCF_036898095.1 Palaemon carinicauda
AGACGTCATTCATTCTGACGGATTTTGTTATTTCATTCACAGATTTATTCCAAGGCTATTCGGAGATGCATTCACGGATGTATTGCAAAGGGATTTGGAGCTTGATTCACAAGTGTATTCCAAAGGGATTTAGAGCTGCATTCAAGGAGATATTTCAAGTGATTCGGAGCTGGATTCACAGATGTATTCCAAGGCTATTCAGAGCTGAGCTACATTTGCGCATGTATTCCAAGAGGATTTGGAGCAGAATTTATGGAAGTATTCCAAGGGGAGTTGGAGCTGGATTCACAAATGTATTACAAAGTGGTTTGAAGCTGCATTTACAGAGGTGTTTCAAGTGATTTGGAGCTGTATTCGCATAGGTATTCCAAGGGGATATGGAACTGGATTCACGGAAGTATTCCAAGGTGATTTGGAGCTGAATTCTCAGAGGTATTCGAATGGAATTTGGAGCGGGATTCAATAAGGTATTTCAAGGGGATTTGGATCTGGATTCACTGATATATTTCAAAGGGATTTAGAGTTGGATTCACAGGTATTCCAGAGGAATTTAAAGCTGGATTCACGGAAGTATTCCGAGGGGAACTGGAGCTGCGTTCCCTGAGGTATTCCAAGGGGATTTCATTGAATTATAATTCACGTGACCTTTAGAACTTCGTTCTGGGATCTCTAGAGCTCCATTCAGAGGCAATTTCTTGGATTCATTTGATGGAATTTTAAGCTGTGCGCACTTAGAACTTGACCATCCTCATTCTAAGGGGACTTGGACCTGCATTTCGAGGAATTAAGGAGTCCAAGGGGTTTTCAGGCTGTATTCCAAAATGGCTTTATAGACCTTTTGGCTACAATAAACGATTTAGAAAACGATTTTTGAGAATCCTTTAGGATATTTTCTCTAAATCGGAATTCTGTATATGCCAGTAAGTTATTAGATTCTTGGAGGGAGTATAATAACGTTACAGGAAATTCTCTAACTATAGGAAGTGTGGCTTTATGTTCTACCTCGTTTTAACCAGTAAGATTTAATTTTGATCTAGATATCATATGTTTCTAGTCAATAAAAAGGGTTTTTTTTTTTTAGAGAGTTTTGACGTTGGTAAGGGTTCCCTTAGTATGCTTACAACTATTTAAAGTTCATTCGTACATCTAGGTAAGTCTCATGAGCAGCTTGTCTACTACCTTCGAATATTATGTACCATTCACAAGTATCTAGGGTTCATTCTTACCCTTCTTAGATATTATCGAACTTTCATTTTTAAACCCTTTAGCTTTCTTATAAACTTTTTAGAATTATACAACATTATAGATAAACTATCATTCACCCCTCACTCAAAAAAACAAGTTGTCATCCATATTGGTAATTATGCAAACCTCCATTGCATTAAGGATTATCTCGTCCTATGAACTATTTTTGAAGAATACACACAAGCACGTACACACATAACATACACAAAAACACAAATTTTAAGGTAATTAGTTTCAACTTTAGAACTTATGCAATATAAAAGGATAAAGGTCGCTCATGAATGACAATATTCTCGAGACCGACCAAATATGCACATGATCATCATCCAAGCCTCCTCTTCTCCAAGCTAGGAACAGGGAGTGACAGACAATGGCTACTGGTGACGTGGCAGTTAGACTTATGAGCTCAACCAAGCTCCTCATACCTTCCTCACAAGGATGGTGGGGATACGGGCACCACAAGAAACTATCGAACTTGATAAGGTGTTGAACTCCCAACTCACAGATTGCAATTTCTATATTCATTTGTCTTTGTTACTCCAGCCCTCCCCCATCAACACCCCCTCCCCCTTCTCTAACCATCACAACTATGACCGTAGCTACTTCGAAATACTTCAAATTTTACTTCATTTTAATTCCCCCCCCCACCAGAAAAAAAATCGGTATAAGAAAATCTCTTATTTTGTCTGCTTGTTCAAACCAAGTTAAGATACTGTATATTGATCAATTTCTTCAACTTATCTATCCTTTTATTTAATAGGGCTATGTTTATTTGTGTAGCTCCAACTTGCGAATTAAGCGAACCTGTCAACTTACTTTCCTTTTTTACAAATTGCAAAATAAATAGCTTAAAAACATTCAATACTTTGGACCTTAAGAAAGAGTCCAACATTGCTAACATGTTCGAAACTTATATATTTTTAATGTTTTAATTTTTCCATATACCTTATCTGCTTATTCAAAGACTTTTTATGTTTGTGAATCCCATGTATTATACACGTAACAACCCCCTCCCCTCTCTCTCTCTCTCTCTCTCTCTCTCTCTCTCTCCCTGTATACATACATACGAACATTTATACATATTTAGACACATAAACGTTTGTATATAAATATATATATATATATATATATATATATATATATATATATACAGTATATATATATACAGTATATATATATACAGTATATATATATATATATATATATATATATATATATATATATATATATATATATATATATGCACACATCTACAAGAAATTTTGTGATTTTTGTGTAAGCATTTTCTTCCGTCAGAATGAAGTATAACTTTACTCTGAATGTCCCCCAGAGAGAGAGAGAGAGAGAGAGAGAGAGAGAGAGAGAGAACTAATCCTGTGAAAGCAGAAAACAATACTTGGACGTTCACTCCCAAACGCACACGGGAAAGAGTCCAGCCACTGGCCGGTGTATACGAGTTCCATTCGTTATCATTAAGACCTAATTAAGCCAATTACAACTTGATATGGCTGAGGTGTATTTCGAAATAAGGTTTCTCTTTTTTGTATTTATTTTCTTGCCTCGTACACTGCACTATTGCCTTTGCGTGAGCCTCGAATTACAAGAGGAGATTTCGACTTGTTATGTCGAGAACATAATCGCCTGAGGCGTTCGTTGTTGCTTTGAAACTGGTCTGATTTGAAACTGAAATATTTGTTTGCAGACAATGGTCTGTTATGCGGATGAATTGGCTAAAATTAGTTAAGGTTTACTCAAAACATGCACAAACAATTGCGTGCTCGCACGCGCACATATTCACCACTTTAAAAAGTCGTACACAAAACCGAATATACAAAATTACTTTTAGAGGTCCCTACTTAGGCCTACATTCGACAAGTTTGCTGGGCATCCCTTGCCACTTCTCCTAAATTTGGAAGTTTATATATATATATATATATATATATATATATATATATATATATATATATATATATATATATCATCATCATCATCATCTCTTCCTACGCCTATTGACGCAAAGGACTTCCGTTAGATTTCGCCAGTCGTCTCTATCTTGAGTTTCTAATTCAATACTTCTCCATTCATCATCTCCTACTTCGCGCTTCATAGTCCTCAGCCATGTAGGCCTGGGTCTTCCAACTCTTTTTTTTTTTGCCCTGTGGAGCCCAACTGAACATTTTGTGAACTAATCTCTCTTGGGGAGTGCGAAGAGCATGCCCCAACCATCTCCATCTACTCCTCATCATGATCTCATCCACATATGGCACTCGAGTAATCTTTCTTATAGTTTCATTTCTAATCCTGTCTTGCCATTCAACTCCCAATATCCATATGAGGGCATTGTTCTCAAATCTACTAAATCTATTGGAGATTGTTTCATTATCATACCATGTCTCATGTCCATAGAGTAATACGGATCTCACTAAATTGATATATATATTCTTGATTTTTGTATGTAATTCCAGGCAATTGGATTTCAAAATTTTACTTAACCTAGCCAATGTCTGATTTATACAATCTTTCAGTAAACTAGTTCTAAATACCCAGTATTGGAGGTCACAGTTCCTAAATACTTAAATGATTCTACCTCATTAATTCTTTATCCTTCCAACGATATTTCATGTTCCATTGCATACTCGGTTCTCATCATCTCTGTCTTTCTTTTATTTATGTTCATCCTAACCTTGTCTGATATTTCATGCATTCTGGTAAGCAAGCATTGTAAATCCTGTCGTGTTCTCCTAACAAGGACAGCATCATCAGCATACTCTAGGACGCTAAATTCTTATCACCAATCTAGTCCAATCCTTCTCCAACCCCTCTGACTGTTCTACGCATTCACCACATTACAAAATCAGTGAGGATAAACAACATAGGTGACAACACATTCCCTTTGAGTACTCCGTTGTTCACTGGAAATTAATTTGATAAGACTTATATTAGCATCATGAACAGACTTAATCAAATTTACATATTTAAGAGGAATTCCATATCATCGCAGGACTCTCCACGAAATTGGTCAGTGCACACTATCAAAGGCTTTTTCATAGTCCATATATGCCATCAAAAGGGGATTTCTATATTCCACGCATTGCTGTACAATGTCTCTAAATGAAAATTTGGTCAGGGTAACTTCTTCCTTTTCTAAATCCTGCTTGTTCATCTCTCAGCTTTTCATCAATCTCACCCTCCAGTCCCTTCAGAATAAGTATACTATATATTTTAATAATAACTGACGTAAATGTTAGGTCAGGTCTCTCTTTTTTATACTATTTTCACCAACACTCCTAACTCCCATTATTCAGGTTTTGCCTCTTCATGCCACATTCTACAAAATAATCTTGTAAGTAGTCTGGGAGTTACTTCATTTCATTGTATCCAGGGGCTTTCCATCTCTTTAGTTTTTTGAGGATAGCTTGAGTTCAAACACACTGAATTCATTAATGGGCACATCAAGGTCTTCATCAGCTTCAGGTATATCAATCAAATTATTCCCTTCTTATATCCTATTCATAACCTCACTAAAGTGTTCCATCCAGCGTGGTTTTTCTTCATCTTCTTTTGCTATTAGGGAGTCATCTCTCTTTTTGATGGGTATATGCTTCCTCTTCTTTGCCCCAATCGAGATTTCATTAATAATTCTATGAGTAATTCTTACACCATAGCCAGTTCTTGAATTCATAGCATAGTCAGCCTTATCTGTTTTACTGTCTAAATATTCTCTTCAGGCCTTTCTGGCTTTTCTATTGACCTCACTATCAATACTGGAATACTTAGCATGCTCTACCTTGTAATTTTCATTACTTACTCGAAAACCTTCAACAATCAATTTCTGTTCTTGTCTCCTTTTTATAGCATCCCAAGTATCATTTGATATCCATTTCTTTCTCCTTGTAACTGCATGTCCCAAGACTTCACTATCAACTGACTGATATATGTTCCTAATATCACTCCATTCTTCATTAATTGTCTGTTCTTCGTCTCTTAAAGTCTCCTAAGACTGCAAATCGATTATTACATACAATTGTAAATGTTTCTCTGTGCTCTTCCTCTAAAAGCTTAGTTGTATCAAACCTAGGTATTCTATCTATCTTTCTGGTGGGTGCTTTGTTTTAATTTCAGTGTGGCAATGAGGAGCTAGTGATCACTACCAATATCTGCACCTCTATAGCTTCTTACATTACCCAGAGCCCTCCTTCTCTCTTTATTAATGGCAATGTAATCTTTCTGATTTTTGTAATTGCCACATGGTAAAGTCCATGTATACTTGTGGATGTTCTTGTGTTGAAAAAGAGTTCCTCCAATGACTAGGTTGTTTGCTGAACAGAATCTTATGAAATGTGCTCCATTTTCATTTGCAAATTCGTCAAGACCCTCGACACTCATCACATTCTCTTTCCCTTATTTATTTCTTCTAACTTTAGCATTAAAGTCGCCGATCACAATTTTCACGTCTCTCTCAGAGATCTCACCTATTACACTCTGCAGTTCTTCATAGTATTCTCCTTTCCTTTCTTCAGGGTAATAATTTGTTGGAGCATAGCAAACTATAATACTCTTATTGCACTGCTTTGATTTGAACTCTGCTCGTGACAATCTACTATTTACAGCTCCCCACTCGGTTAATGCCTTTTCTGCTCTTGGTGTCATCATAATTCCTACCCCTTCTCTTCCAACTCCATCTGATCTCCCTAAGTAGATATATATATATATATATATATATATATATATATATTATATATATATATATATATATATATATATATATATATATATTGCCTTGGTCTAAAGTTTCCTTATTAATCCTCTTACAATGTGTTTCATTTAGGGCCAATATATCCAAACTATATTTCATAAATTCACTCTCCAATTGCTGTAACATTCCAGTCAGTCTGATTCATGGTTCCAACATTCCAATCACCTATTTTCAATTTTTCTTTAGTTTTTATAAACCGGGAGATTCTTAGCACCCCGGGACTAGTGGCCATTCTGTCATCTTCTCTTTCCATGACTGACAATCCTTAGAGGATTTATTGGCTAGATACATCAAAGGATAACCAGTTCCTTGTAATGCCCAGTGCCTATCTAACTAAGGTAAGTGACCCTTGCCGGTCCATACTAATTCTAGTAAGATCAACCGCCAGGCATCAGAAATAAAAGCCAAAGAGACAGTTTGTTCATTGTTTAAACCCAACCCGTCACCATGCTGCCAGTGACTTCATCGAGATTTAGGGGGGCCTTTCCTCCACACTTAAAGCTTTCATTTCTCCATCAAGTTGCTTATCCGCCTATACTAGTATAAACGTTGGCAAATATGGATTGCTAA
The DNA here is from genome assembly GCF_036898095.1 of Palaemon carinicauda. NCBI lineage: Eukaryota > Metazoa > Arthropoda > Malacostraca > Decapoda > Palaemonidae > Palaemon > Palaemon carinicauda. The sequence continues at coordinate 49,636,583 of NC_090753.1, forward strand.
GATATACCGCCTAGCACGGTATATAAGGTGCAATATATATATATATATATATATATACATATATATATATATATATATATGTATATATATATATATATATATATATATATATATATACACATGTAAATATTGATTGGATGATGAACAATGGATGCAATTATTCATTATTTATTCGATATCACCATAGTTCATCTTTATACCAATGAATCGAATTTAAAACATTTTCCGAAGAATTTTCATTTCGATCTTTTTCCTCTTATGTATACGTGTGTATGTTTGTGTATGTTTCTCATTCTCCTTCTCTCCTTCACAGAGAGACAAGGAGGGTTGAAGGAATGTTATTGTGATAGAAGATACAGATTATTCATCATAATATAAATAAAAGATACTTGACAATGATATGAGATCTTCACGTCAAAAACATCTGGAAATGAATAATGAAAAATAAGGAAAACATAAAATTGTAGGATTTGAAAATCAGGAAAACATCTTTATTTTAACTATGTAGAAATGATGAATATTTTAGTTGTGTATTTCTGTGCAATAAAAGAAAAAACATTATATCAATAGTGTATGGAAATAACAATCAACAAAAAATTAATATCTGGCTAGAAGATGGCACACATGTGATATCTGTTATTCAAAATAATTTGGAAATTATTCGAGAAATTGCAAAGTACAAGTGAAAATCATAAAAAAAAATGTCAGCAGCATATTGTAAAAATTAGAATATTCAAATGACATCTAATAATGTGGAACAAGGAAATATCTGTTTGAGATTAAGAGATCAATAAAACCTACAATTCATCTAAATGACATCTGAAATGAAGAACAAGGAAACGTCTTAATGGCATTAAGAAATCAATAAAGACATAATTTATGTATATGACATCTGAAATCAATAGCAAAGAAACATTTTAATGACATTAAGATATCAATAAAAACAATTTATCAAAATGACATCTGAAATGAAGAACAAGGACACATCTTAATGGCATTAAGAAATCACAATAACAAACAACCCTTTATGTAAATAACAACTGAAAATCAAGTAAACCCAGATTATCTTAATGACATCTTCACATGAAGAAAAAGCCTGATAGCTTAATGGGATTTGGAAAGCAAACAGCGTCTGGGGATATCTGGCCGAGTGTTTGGAAGGCGACGTTTGTGCTTGGCAGAGTGGATCAATTAATGATGATTATGATTTGATTGTGAATTAATGTCGGCCACTCGATTAAAGGCGAACTCTATTAGAAGACACTCTTGCTGCACACAGAAAGAGAGAGAGAGAGAGAGAGAGAGAGAGAGAGAGAGAGAGAGAGAGAGAGAGAGAGAGAGAGAGAGAGAGATGTTGATAAATCAATGTAGTCTTAAAGATTTGGGTGTTGTTTACCAATTAGTTCCCAACGGGTAAAGAACTCTTGGTAAAATATAGGTTATTATTATTATTATTATTGCTATTGTTGGTGTTATTATTATTATTATTATTATTGATATTATTATTAATATTATTATTATTATTATTCAGGGGAATCCATGCTGGCATTTTAAGGCAAATTATTTGATAACTTACGCCACAATTTAAAAACAAAAGATCAGAGTTTTGAATAAGATTAAAAAAAAAAGAAAAAAAAATGAATATGATTACTAATAGTTATTCCATGACACCGATTTTATAGAATTCATAAATTTCTATTCTGGGGACTGAAAAATATATTCTGTAAATCGACTTTTCAATGTTATAAAATATTCTTATATCTCAGTATTTTAAGAATAAATAAATACCTTGTTCATTTGAGTTTGTGTTAAAAACTATTCATGTCAATTACACTGAATATTATTATTTCAGTTCACTGTTTTCATGTTAATAATCCTTCATATTTTCTAATGTTGGAAAATTATTCCTATGGTTCCATCTTCTTTGCGATGTAATTCAGAGGGAAAAAGTGTCTTTATAAATGTTATTACAATAGGGACAGAAGCTGAAGGACATTCATTCTAAAATGCCATCAGTTTTTGGCCAAAAAACAACACGATTTCATATTTTGAAAAAATCGTATGGCTTTGTTTTGAGTTGGGGAAGACATGTGAAAACGACCGGGGAGCTTTGTGGGGATACTATGGGATAGCGGGGAATTTGGGGAAGGAGTGAGTGTTGGGAATTGAGGAGAGATGAGGGAGAGAGTGTACACTCACATTTATCGGACGTATATTCACGAAGGTTAAATTCATTTTGGTCCTTTGATATATTTGGGAGTTACTGGCATATTACTTAGCACTGAAAACTACTTTGGAATCATGTCTTGAATTCGTTAACTTGAAAATAGAGACGTCAGCGAACTCATGTGCAGCATGGATAGTACAGCAAATTGCGCATATACATATACGCAACACTTGAAATACATAAAAGAACTAATTTTTTATAAGTGTAGCATGTATTGTACATTGTAGTATTCATTATCATATGTGTAGTATGTTTAGTATATCAATTAACCCTAACGCACAAGTGCAGAATACATAGTAGAGAAATATCAACTTTTGTCTACCGTAAGTAATCCATCGATGAAATAGACAAAATAAATACCATTGATAAGGTTTTGCTCGCAGACGTAATATTCCATTTAAAAACCCGGAAGTAATTTTGAGGAACATCTCTGACAAATCCATGGATTCTGATATTTGTGAGAGATTCAATTTCGGCAAAATGATCCAGGTTAATGAGATGTCTCCTTCCTCTCTCATGTCTCACTGAGAGAAACTGAGGAAATGGACGGTGAGCGCTGTGAATGAATTCGTCACCTGGTGTAAGTGGGTGAAGTAAATGAGAGAAGAATTAAAGGTAATGTAGAGATGAGTGGGAGGTAAGTGAGAAGAATGTTAATGAACGATGGAGGGGGGGGGGGGCGCTAGTAGTTGGGGGTGGGGGGTGGGGGGGGGGGTAAAGGAGAGTTATAAAAGGAAAATGAGTATGAGAAATGCGGAAGAGGTGATGGTAAATGGATAAGCGGTGGATAAGGGATGTGGATGAATGATAAAGCAGAGTACGAATGATTATGAAGCGATAGATAAGAAGGTAGAAGAGGAGCGAAGAGATGGGCGTGAGGGAGGTGAAAACAGAGAAGATAGAAGGTGGAAGAGGGAGATTGAGAAGAAAACCTATCAGGGAAGAAGGAAGAAAGGAACAAGGTATCGAAGGAAGAAGAGGAAATGAAATAATGAAATTAATGGAAAGGAAAATTACCAGATGGAAACGGAAGAAACCCAAAGAATAGGAATATAACCTTTGGTTAAATGATCACTAAACAAAAGATACTGACGTTAGTAGCCCTCATATAAGCTCATAGTAAATCAATGTGGGCAAGGGATAACAACATCCCTCTTAAAGACCACGTGTAAGTTGGAACGTAAATGGCACTAGAAGAGTTGGAAGACCCAGGCCTACATGGCTGAGGACTATGAAATGTGAAGTAGGGGATCATGAATGGAGAAGAAATCATTTAAAAGCTCAAGATAAAGATGACTGGCCAAATCTAACCGAGGCCCTTTGCATCAATAGGCTAGAAGATGGTATATATATATATATATATATATATATATATATATATATGTGTGTGTATATATATATATATATATATATATATATATATATGTGTGTGTATATATATATATATATATATATATATATATATATATATATATATATATATATGTATATATATGCATGTATGTATATATATATATATATATATATATATATATATATATATGTATATATATGCATGTATGTATATGTGTATAATATATATATATATATATATATATATATATATATATATATATATATATATATATATATATATATATATATATAATAGTATCTATATATTTTGTGTATTTCAAAGATAGATATTTTACGGCAGTCAAAATTGATGTTTCTATTTAAGAAAATGTATAATTTAGACTATTAGGTCTCCGAGGAAAAACCAAGCAGGTATTATATTAGTCTATTTCTGCCATAGAATGCTTACGGTAGTCAAAAGTTGATGTTTCTATAGAAGAAACATAAATTTGACGCACTTGGGGTTTTTGAATTGTTAGGTATTTCTGTGACATTCTTATGACCCCTGAAGTCATGACGTCAAATATTGCGTCATTTATATATTGCATTTCACTATTACTATGATTCTGTATCTTAGCAAATGTTTATCAATTCAATAAATAGATTTTATCAATTATTTTGAGCTTCGATAACCTATAACATTTAATTTTATATTTCACTCAAATCTAAGTTTTTTCAACTGGCTTTATTCTTTTCTGCATCCACTCAAATTAACGTATTAAACGAATCTATATACCTTATATTTGGCTGAAATAATTATTATATATGTCAACAATTAGTTTATAATCTTATGAAAGTTTTACAGAATCGACACATTTGTCTAAACAAATCTACCTTCAAATCAAACTCTTCTTTTAATTTATAAACCTGTCATCGGAATCCTACTCACTAATTCGACAAATTTCTTGTACTCAAACCTATCATTATTACCATCTCCCAATGCGACGCCAAAGCATAAGACATCAATAAGTCAAGGATCCGTCACCCAAGAAGACTCCCCGAGAGCAAACCTTGTTCATATCAACGCTGATACGATCAGTCGTCGCCTGAGTTGTTCCCCTGATGAAGTCTTCATTAAACTTCGGGGATTAAAGTGAGGAGGAAAGTCATCAGAGTTAGGTGATTGTGTGGTTGACATACATGGACGTATGGGATTTACATGGTGCACGTGTGCATATGAATTGTTCGATGTATTCTACATGCTACACGTGTGTAGGTAAATTCTTTGATGTACTATTCTTAAAATATTTAATTTTTCTGTTTCCTTTCCTCACGGGGCTATTTTCCCTGTTGGAGCCCCTAGGCTTATGGCATCCTGCTTTACCAACTAGGGCTGTAGCTTAGCAATTAATAATAACACTGTACATGCTATATATGTGTAGATGAATTCTTTGATGCATTATACATGTTACACATATGTAGGTGAATTCTTTGATGTCCTGTACCTGCTGCATATGTGTAGATGCATTATTTGATGTCCTGTACATATTACAAATGTGCAAATGAGTTCGTTGATATACGTTGAATGTTGTATAGGTAAAAATTAGTTCCATATGTGAAAATAAGGTATTTGATGTTCTTTACATGATGTGAATGTGTACATGCGTAATTAAGTTGTCTGGCATCTCTCTTTTTAAGTTTACGAATTCGAGACTTGATTCCAAAGTGGCTTTCAGTTTAAAGTAACATGCCAGTAATTCCCCCCAAATTATCCAAGGACCAAAATAAATTTAACTTTCGTGAATAAACGTCCGATAAATGTGAGTGTACACTTTCTCCCCCCTCTCCTCAATTTCTAACACTCACTCCTTCCCCAAATTCCCCTCTATCCCCACAAAGCTCCCCGGGCGTTTTCACGTGTTCCCCAACTCCAAACAAAGACATACGCTTTTTCAAAATATGAGATCGTGTTGTTTTTGGCCAGAAACTGATGGCATTTTAGGATGAATGTCCTTCAGTTTCTGTCCCTATTGTAATAACATTTATAAAGACATCATCTGTTTCGGAATACCATCGCAAAGGAGATGGAACCATAGAAATAATTTCAGCATTAGAAAATATGAATGATTTTCCAAATGAAAAGAGTGACCCGTAATAATGATATTCTGTGCAATTGATATGAATAGTTTTCAACATAATTAAACTCAAATGGAGGCAAGGTATCTAATTATTCTTAGAATACTGAGTTATAAGAATATTTAATAACAATGAAACATCAATTTAAATATATTTTTCAGTCTCCAAATCAGAAATTTATGAATTCTACAAAATCGGTGTCATGGAATAACTATAAGTAATAATATTCAATATTTTTCTAATCTTTTTCAAAACTCTGATTTTTTTTTTTAATTGTAGTGTGAGTTATCGAGTAATTGGCTTTAAAATGCCTACATGGATTTACTTGAACAACAACAACAACAACAGCAACAACAACAATAATAATAATAATAATAATAATAATAATAATAATAATACAAAGAGTTCTTTACCCCTTGAGGACCAATTGATAAACAACACCCAAATCTTTAACGCCACATTGATTTATCAACAAACCGCTCTCTCTCTCTCTCTCTCTCTCTCTCTCTCTCTCTCTCTCTCTCTCTCTCTCTCTCTCTCTCTCTCTCTCTGCAGGAAGAGTGTCTGCTAATAGAGTTCGCCTTTAATCGAGTGGCCGACATTAATTCACAATCAAATCATAATCATCGTTAATTGATCCACTCTGCCAAGCACAAACGTCGCCTTCCAAACACTCGGCCAGATATCCCCAGACGCTGTTTGCTTTCCAAATCCCATTAAGATATCAGGCTTTTTATTTGTGTGAAGATGTCATTAAGATAATCTGGGTTTACTTGTTTTTCAGATGTTATTTAGGTAAAGGGTACAATTATTATTGTGATTTATTGATCCCAGTAAGATGTTTCCTTGTTCTTGATCTTCAGATGTCATTTGAATGTTCTTTTTTATTTTCTTTTTTTAAATTTTTTTTTTGATGCCACTAAGACGACCTATTTTCTTGGTTTTAATGCCTTGAAGATATCATCTTTTTCTTGATTTATCATTCATCATCTCCTTCTACGCCTATTGACGCAAAGGGCCTCGGTTAAATTTCGCCAGTCGTCTCTATCTTGAGCTTTTAATTCAATACTTCTCCGCTCATCATCTCCCACTTCACGCTTCATAGACCTCAGTCATGTAGGCCTGGAATCTTCCAACTCTTCTAGTGCCTTGTGGAGCCTAGTTAAATGGTTGGTTAACTAATCTCTCTCAGGGAGTGCGAAGAGCATACCCAAACCATCTCCATCTAACACCCCTCACCATGATCGCATCCACATATGGCACCCGAGTAATCTCTCTTATGCCTTCATTTCTAATCCTTTCCTGCCATTTAATGCCCAATATTCTTCTGAGGGCTTTATTCTCAAATCTATTAAATCTCTTGGAGATTTTTTGATTGTCAAATTTTTCATTACACTAAAAATATTTATATTTCCTTTATTTATTGATGGTAATTAAGTATCCCTTTTCTGACATATATACAGATTGTAGATATTCCGTTTTTTCTTGAAAATGTGATATTTGAAATTCTGTTATTGTTTTTTTATTAATTTATAGTAATTAAGTATCCATTTTTTGACATGTATACACATTGCATATATTCCGTGTTTTCCTGACAATCTGATATTTGAAATTCTGTCATTGGTTTTTTTTTTTTTTTTTTTTGAGATGTTGTTAACGCGATCAATTTGAATTTCTCTTGATATTTTCTTTATTTTCCAATGCCATCAGTATGTCCGGCTTATCCTGATGCTATAAAGACATTCTGTTCGCATTGATTTTGCAATTTTAAATATATTGCGATTTACTTGATTTCCCTAGGCGTTAATGGAAAGACTTTCTTTGTGTATGTATGCTACACATTATATATATATATATATATATATATATATATATATATATATATATATATATATATATATATATATATATTAACACTTACCAGGCGTTTCCGAATTTGATAAGGGTCCGAGGTAGTGAGAGAAGAAATACCCAGGAAACAACTTGTCAAAAGTAGCCAGTGGATTTGTATTTTCGATTTTGTTTACGATTTTTTCTTGTGGGGAAAATGTTCGTATGCACGAGTTTGCGTGTATGTGTTTTCGTGTGCGTGTTAGGTGCATACCTAAACTGATTTTAGCCAATTCATCCGCATATCGGAACATTTTCTGCAAACGAATATTTTAGTTTGAAATCAGACCAGTTTCGATGCAACATCGAACGCCTTAGGCAATTATGTTCCCGACATAACAAGTCGAAATCTCCTCTTGTAATTCAAGGCTCACGCAAAGGCAATAGTGCAGTGTACGAGGCAAGAAAATAAATACAAAAAAGAGAAACCTTTTTTCGAAATACACCTCAGCCATATCAAGTTGTAATTGGCTTAATTAGGTCTTAATGATAACGAATGGAACTCGTATACTTTGGCCAGTGGCTAGACTCCTTCCCGTGTGCGTTTAGGAGTGAACGGTCAAGTTTGGTGTTTCTCTCTCTCTCTCTCTCTCTCTCTCTCTCTCTCTCTCTCTCTCTCTCTCTCTCTCTCTCTCTCTGGGGGACAATCACAAAGTAAAGTTATGTTTTATTTTGACGAAAGAAAAGGCTTATATAAAAATCTCGCATAATTTCTTGTATATGTGCGCTAACGTGTATAATACACGGGGTTCACGAAGATAAAAAGTTTCAGTAAGTAGATAAGGTATATGGAAAAATGAAGACATTAAAAGTATAGAAGGTTTGAACATGTAAGTAATGTTTAAAAGTTATTAATTAAATGCAATTTGTAAAAATGAATTTTGTAATCTTATCATCCTTGTGAGCTAAGGATTGGCGGTTTGGGGGAGCCTATACGTCTATTAGCTGAGTCATCAGTAGCCATTTCCTGGCCCTCTTTGGTCCTAGCTAGGGTGGAAAGGGGGCTTGGGCACTGATCATATGCAAATATGGTCATTCTCTAGGACATTGTCCTATTCGATAGGACAATGTCACTGTCCCTTGCCCATGCCATTCATGAGTGGGTTTTAAACCTTTAAATAGATATAAACCTGATTGATAAATGTATAGATAACACGAAGAGATTGATCAGTACGTCTTAACTGAGTTCGAACACGATTGATGTGAATTATATATATTTCAATTTGGACAAAGGTTAAATTGATGAGGTGAGGGAGATCCTGAAGAATTTTAAAGTGGCTGGGGAGGTAGTGAGAGATGTTGAAGTGGGGGACGAGGTATTATTATTATAATTATTACTTGCTAAGCTACAACCCTAGTTGGAAAAGTAGGATGCTATAAGCCTAGGGGCTCCAACAGGGAAAATAGTCCAGTGGGGTGGGTTTGAGTAACCGTGACATATGAATATAGAAATTGGCGTTTGACTTGCTTTTCAATAAAGAAGGATTCTTAATGCTGCATTTAAAGTATAAATTCGTTTGTTGAGGTTAATCGCCTTTTGGTTTGGGTGATCTTATAAGTCTACCTGTCAAAACACCAGTAGCCATTGCCTGTCCTTCTCTGTTCTTAGCTTGGTGGAGAGGAGGCTTGGATGCTGATCATGTGCATATATGGTTAAGATCTAGGAAATGTCATTCATGAGCGATCTTTATACTTTTATATTGCGTAAGTGCTTAAGTTAAAATTAATTACCTAAACCCTTCTGGCTCCAGCTCCAGATCCGCTTGGAATACAGTTCCAAAATCCCTCTGGCTCCAGCTCCAAATCCCCTTTGAATACAGTTCCAAAACCCATCTGGCTTCAGCTCCAAATCCCCTAGGAATACAGTTCCAAAATCCACCTGGCTCCAGCTCCAAATCTCCGTGGAATACAGTTCAAAAATCCCTCTGGCTCCAGCTCCAAATCCGTTGGAATACAGTTCCAAAACCCATCTGGCTCCAGCTTCAAATCCCCATAGATTACAGTTCCAAAATTCCTCTGGATCCAGCTCAAAATTCCCTTGGAATACAGTTCCAAAACCCCTCTGGGTCTAGCTCCAAATCCACTTTCAATACAGTTCCAAAACCTTTCTGGCTGCCGCTCCAAATCCCCTTGGAATACAGTTCCAAAACCTCTCTGGCCACAGCTCCAAATCACCTTTGAATATAGTTCCAAAACCCTTCTGGCTCCAATTCCAAACCCCCGGGAATACGATTCCAAAACCCCTCTGGATCAAGCTCCAAATTCCCTTGGAATGCTAGACCAAACTCTTTTGCTCCAGCTTTAAATCCCCTTGGAATACAGTTCCAAAGTTCCTCTGGCTCCAGGTCTAAATCCTCTTTAAATACAGTTCCAAAACTCCTCTGGCTCCAGCTCCAAATCCCCTTGAAATACAGTTCCAAAACCCATCTGGATCCAGCTCCAAATCCCCTTGAAATACATTTCCAAAACTCCTCTGGATCCAGCACCAAATTCCCTTGGAATACTGGACCAAAACTCTCGCTCCAGCATCAAATCCCCTTGGAATACAATTCCAAAATTCCTCTGGCCCCAGGTCCAAATTTCCTTGGAATTTAGTTCCAAAACCCGTCTGGCATCAACTCCAAATCCTCTTGAAATACAGTTCCAAAACCCTTCTGGCTCCAGCTCCAAATCCCCCTTGAATACAGTTCCATAATCCATCTGGCTCCAGCTCCAAATCCCCTTGGAATAAATTTCCAAAACCCCTCTGGATCCACTCAAAATTCCCTTGAAATACAGAACCAAAACTCTTTCGTTCCAGTTTCAAATCCCCTTGGAATACAGTTCCAAAATTCCTCTGGCTCCAGGTCCAAATCCCCTTGGAATACAGTTCCAAAGCCTCTCTTTTGCTAGCTCCAAATCCCCTTGAATTACAGTTCCAAAACCCCTCTGGTTCCAGTTCCATATCCCTCGGAATGAATGACATCTTTAAACATTCATTGCTTCTGAGATTGAAAGACTCACTCACTGAGAAAGACCATCGAACCTCGACGAACTCTAAACCTTTAGTTCATCGATTACTTATCGTTAATACCACATGGAGATGGATTGCCCGGACGCTCTGAAATCACATATTATTTGTCTGTTTGCTTTGGACAAAATATGAAGATCCGGACTTCTTCCAATCACATTACTTCACAGTCTCATCTTTCCCCATTTGATGTTGAAGGCGTTTCATCCTTACGAATTTTGATTGCAGTATATCAGATGAAATTAAGTCTAATTGAAAACTAACATCTGTCATGTCGTTTTTTTTCGATTTTTCATGATGTCGAGTTTTTACTGCGCCTTGGTGCATGCGTGTGATAATTGATAAGTTTGCTCTGTTAGAAAATGCTTCTAATATCATATCTAATGAGTCAGTTGTCTCTATATATGTGCTTTGAGACCCATTTCAATCGTTCAATTTGCTTTCTTTGTCTGTAAATATTGTTTTTGTTTGTGAATGTTTTCTGTACCCAGCTATTTTACGATCATTCACTTTTTAACAGATGGTCATAGTTCTTATCGATATAGTATAAAAAAAGTTGGTTATATAAGAGGTGGTCGAGACGACAAGTCCGTACACTAGGGACGTCACGTATTAACTCGGCTGAAGGTCTTTTCAGTCTATCACGGACTGGACGATGCTACATTATAGGTAGAGCTTATTACCTATAGGCAATGAGTTAAATATATGAAAATAGATAAAATAGTGTTATCTAATAATGCTTATTAAATATTTAAATATTCATGTCTATAAATATTTGCTAATGGTTTAAATGTATATATAAATGATAATGATAATGATATTAACAGTAATAATGATGATATGTGAGGGAGGAGGAAGAACAATGAAAATTTATATATATACAGTATATATGTATATATATATATATATATATATATATATATATATATATAATATATATATATATATATGTGTGTGTGTGTGTGTGTGTCGGTGTGTCTGTCTGTCTGTCTGTCTATAAGTATATATGTTTATATATAAAGTATATTCATATGTATGTGTTTATATGTAGATATATATATATATATATATATATATATATATATAGATATATAGATATATTATATATATATATATATATATATCTATATATATATAGATATATATATATATATATATATATATATCTATATATATATATATATATATATATATATATATATATATATATAATCGAATTGTAGGGTTAGTAATAGTCGAATAAAAGTATTAATGAAGAGGAGTGATTTTCATGGCGTTATAGAGAAGGCATACTATGATTAGTTATCGCACAGATTTAATCTCTCTCTCTCTCTCTCTCTCTCTCTCTCTCTCTCTCTCTCTCTCTCTCTCTCTCTCTCTCAATTCACTTTCAATCTCCCTTTCGATCCATTACCTCCTCATTTCGAGAGTTGTTTGATTTTACGATAATTCTCCTCTACCATTCTCTCTCTCTCTTTCTCTCTCTCTCTCTCTCTCTCTCTCTCTCTCTCTCTCTCTCTCTCTCTCTCTCTCTCTCTCTCTCTCTCAATTCACTTTCAATCTCCCTTTCGATCCATTACCTCCTCATTTCGAGAATTGTTTGATTTTACGATAATTCTCCTCTACCATTCTCTCTCTCTCTCTCTCTCTCTCTCTCTCTCTCTCTCTCTCTCTCTCTCTCTCTCTCTCTCAATTCACTTTCAATCTCCCTTTCGATCCATTACCTCCTCATTTCGAGAATTGTTTGATTTTACGATAATTCTCCTCTACCATTCTCTCTCTCTCTCTCTCTCTCTCTCTCTCTCTCTCTCTCTCTCTCTCTCTCTCTCTCTCTCTCTCATCTTTATTTTCCAATTCAGTTTCACTATCCCTTACGATCGGTCTTACCCCTCTCTCTCTATTTCGATGTGTGAACCCCTCATTTCCAGTGTCTATTCCTTTTATGATTATTCCCCCTTCTCTCTCTCTCTCTCTCTCTCTCTCTCTCTCTCTCTCTCTCTCTCTCTCTCTCTCTCTCTCTCTCTCTCTCTCTGCAATTACCTGGTTTATCTCTCGCTGATTTTCATCATCAGCGCAGTCTGCTGCCAGACCTCGCCTTTAATCAAGTCCAAGGCATAAATTCACAATCAAATCATAATCAGCATTAATTCATCCACCTTGCCAAGCACAAACGGACGCTTTGCATACCCTCATGGACACAGGGGGATTGATTGATTAGATGGCTATATGGCGTAGCAATGATAATAATCTTCAGCACCGAAGTTACATATAAGCTGTGATTTATTTCAATTGAGAAATAAGAATTGGGAAAAGCCTGAATAAATCTTTTGAAGTAGGGCGAGAGATATTTCTATTTCTATTTTGGAAGCTTGGAAAGATGCCATTTACCTTCCTCATCTTGGACGGTCAACACTATATTTTCTTTGTGCTTTGAATATCTTCTTGGATTGGATTATTTGTGTACCGTCTGTGGGCAAATTAAGGTAAATTACCATTAATCAGAAATTTGAGGGTGGTATAAATGGTCTGAACTTCAGCATGATTTATGCATAAAGGAACATTCTATTAGTAAAGATATATATATATATATATATATATATATATATATATATATATATATATATGTATGTATGTATGTATATATAAACTGTATATATATATTTATATATATTTATATGTAAATATAATTATATATATATATATATATATATATATATATAAATATATATGCAAATGTATATGAATATATATATATATATGTATATTATATATATATATATATATATATATATATATATATATATATGTATATATATAATGTAAATATCACTCACGAATGGCATTTGATACTTAATTATATATATATATATATATATATATATATATATATATATATATATATATGTATATATATAAATATCACCCACGAATGGCATTTGATACTGAATTCTATCTTGGGAATATATATCCACTTGGAATTCCTTTTATGGTAACGGCTTCTGGACGGGTAGAGATTCGAAACCCTACCTATTCGGCCGGAAAATATGGCTGCGAGGATTCTAACAACTGAGCCATCAAGGGAGGTATAAGTTTATGACAAGTCCCCGTACATATTCCTGTCCAATTCAGGAATCTGTTCATAGACTTGAAATAAACCCATCTCCACCATGATAGCTGAATTGTGAGTTTGCAACACGTGGTTATTTTATGATGAATATATATCTCTAACACTCGTGATTTCAATCCAAGTAAATATCACCCACGAATGGCATTTAATACCGAATTCTATCTTGGGAATATATATCCACTTGGAATTCATTTTATGGTAACAGATTCGAACCCCTACCTATTCTACCCGTCCAGAAGCTTTTACCATAAAATGAATTCCAAGTGGATATATATTCCCAAGATAAAATACGGTATTAAATGCCATTCGTGGTTGATATTTACATTGATTGAAATCGCGAGTGTGTGTGATATATATTCACACACACACATATATATATATATATATATGTGTGTGTGTGTGTGTGTGTGTGTGTGTATACTTCTATATGTTTTTATAGAAATACATTGTTCAAGATTGTAGCCTGATCACCACAATCTTAAGAAATAGTGCTAATGCATTCTGTTAATAAGGAAATCCTTAATAGTGGGTCGAAATACCTCTTAGAAGAATGTTATAAAGGAAGAATAAAAAAAAAATCCTAATTTGGAATACGCTGCGGCCATAACAAGTTGTAATAGGAGTAATTAGGTCTTAATGATAACGAATGGAACCTGTATATTCAGGCCACTAGGTAATTTCCTGCCCGTTTTCGTTTGTGAGTGAAGAAATGCTTATACTGGCTGTGTATGTGTGTTTGTGTGTGTGTATATTTTTGTGTAGGGCTTTTAAGATTACTGTATTCAGGAGTCTCTCTCTCTCTCTCTCTCTCTCTCTCTCTCTCTCTCTCTCTCTCTCTCTCTCTCCCCCATGTGAATAAGGATTTTTGGATCCAGATACATATGCTTAAATAGATAGTTAATATATTTTGTTTATATGTATCGATAAAAATGTACTTAAAGATGACCAAGATTATACATACTTACACACACGCACACACACACACACACGCACACACATATATAAATATATATATATATATATATATATATATATATATATATATATATATATATATATATAGAGAGAGAGAGAGAGAGAGAGAGAGAGAGAGAGAGAGAGAGAGAGAGAGAGGGAGAGAGAGAGAGAGATATGCTGCTTGTGTTAAATAATGGTTTAAAAACTAATATGATTATTTTTGTAATATTGAATAGTGCACAGATTATAGGGAAAACTAAAAATATGTATAAATATATATATATATATATATATATATATATATATATATATATATATATATATATATATATATATGCACATATGTATTTATATGTATGTGTATATATATATATATATATATATATATATATATATATGTATATATGTATATATAACTTCGGTGTTTAGAGAGGGGGGTATCCATACATTTGTTAGGGGGGGGGGGGAGTTGCTTGTGTGTGTGTGTAGGATTAACTATCTAAATATTTAGCCTCCATTTTTGACGGGTCTTGTATACTAGTATATATATCTAACATTTCTTGATCATATCAGTCCCACTTTATAGCAGGGTCGGCCGCACGAGTCAGCTCTCTTCATTCATTTCTCTTCCTGGCATATGAATCCACTTCCTCCCGGGTCACCAATGTGTGATTTGGCCGTTAGGTTGTAACTGAGACGCGAGGTGAATGCAAGTAAACTTTATAAAACAGACATCGAGCTTAGATACCAGGACTTGTGGGCAAGAACGTCACAAAAAATCAAAACAAAATAAAGCATAAGCTATTAGGCTTACACAGGTTGGTTTAATCAGTGCAGGGAAGAGCGAGTGATAAGACAAAGAGCAATACCCTTACAGCGTACGAGCGTCACGAAAAATGTCGTGGAACTATAGAATGTTAATTGATTTTGTACCTCAGTGACTTAAATCTAATATTTCCTTTGCAATGCTAGAAGGAATGTAAATATAAAATCTTGGCTAAAGACCAGAAATATTTTGAAATAAATGACAAAAATGTAAAAAAAAAAAAAAAAAAAAAAAATCCATGTAAGTTTGGAATGAAAATTCCGAAAGAGAGAATCAAGCTTAGATGAGGTGACGTGTGAGAGTAAGAATCCACTAAGAGTTTAGATACTGGAGAAAGGGAACTGAATTAATTATTTCATAAGTGATGCTGTACTTTAAAAGAAGTTCTGCGGTCTGGAAGTGTGGAAATGTCCGAAACAAAAAGGGGAATGGATTTGACATTTGGGTTCAATGAGACAGGTAATTGACAGAAGTAAGACTGCGAGTAATTATGTACTTTTAAGTTTTGTTTAACTTTTTCAGGCTGGTGCACCCTTGTCTTCTAGATAGAGTTCTTGCATCTTCATTTTTCCACTTTTAAACTACGTAACAGCTATGAATTCTTTAATGATTTTATATAGAATTTATTATCTAATTTCTAAATTGCATATGATTTTCCTTGCCTTAGTGTTTATGACATATATTTTGTCATTAATATAAAGAAAGAAGAAGAAAAAAGTATGCTATTTATTTGCTAATTGCTCTTACGGTATGGTTAGATTGGTTAGGTTAGGTTAAATGCTCCCCTTAATATGGTCTGTGATGAGGATGTGGAGGATGATGATCATCATGATAATTTTGATGGTGAACAAATATCATTTTGGTCACTTTAATATTATTTGTGAAAAGCATTGTTCTATCTGATTTGACAGAGATAAAAACAATCACAGCATTTGCCTCACCCTGGGGGACGGTTTCTCCCACTTGGGGAACCATTGGTACTAAACCGACAAAGAAAGACTGGCGAGAAACAGACGAAGGGAATTGGAAGATTGAGCTTTTGTGAGAATGACAGATTTGAGAGATTGACCAGGTAAAAGCGATGTTGTGGTGGCCGATGTGGTAACGTCCCTGACTGGTTAACACCAGACTGGGGTTTGAGTCCCGCTCAAATTCGTTAGTCTCTTTGGTCTCTGCAACCTAACCATCCTTTTCAGCTAAGGATGGAAAGTTTGGGGGAGCCTATAGGTATATCTACTGAATCATCAGCAGCCATTACCTGGCTCTCCTTGTTCCTAGCTTTGGTGAAGAGGGGTTTGAGCGCTGATCATATGTACTGTATGTATGGTCCGTCTCTAGTCTAGGGCATTGTGCTGCTCGATAGGGGAATTATCACTGTCCCTTGTCCCTGTCATTCATGAGCAGCCTATAAGCCTTTAAACCTCTATTTGTCATAATTCGGATGGGTGGAATATAATTGGAGCCATATCCCACTTGCACCGTCATTCCAAACCTGTGTAAAGAATTTTTGGAGACCGCTAAACTTTTCGATAAACAAAGCAGCCCCATCAACAGATCCATATCTCTCCGAAATTAGGTTATATATAATCAAAGATGATGGTCAACCTTGTCTGAAAAGCAACAAACAAGAGAATAAAATAACTTGTTTTAAAACATCATATCCTTATCGTAGGTGCTAAACCCATTATGTTTCATAGCCATGAGTTATTGAATTTATAACTACTAGATCTGGTCTTTACATAGATGGGTAACCAAAAAGGACTGGTTTAAAGGTCGCTCATGAATAGCAAGGGGTAAAGGACAGTGACTGTCCTACCTAGCAGGATGATACCAGAGACTGACTATATATATATATATATATATATATATATATATATATATATATATGATCAACGCCCAAACCCCTCTCCAGGACCAGGAAAGGGCTGCTGATGACTAAGTAGGTAACCCATAGACTTCCACAAACTCCCTATCCTTAGCTCAAAAGGATGGCGAGGTTGCAGACACCACGAGAACCTTTTGCGCTTGGAAGGGACTCTAACCCCAATCCGGCGATTGCCAGTCATGGACGCTTCCAATAGGCCACCACAACACTAAGTTTAATCTTTACAATACATCTTTGAACATCCATGGAGGAACGCGAGAGGTGCACAGTTTCATCTCCGAATATTTTACAGAAAACAAGAATGGTGGCCCATGTGGTAACGTCCCTGGCTAGTGTTAGCAAGACTGGGGTTCGAGGCTCGCTCAAACACGTTAGTTCCTTTGGCTGCTGCAACCTCACTAACCTTATGAGTTTAGGATGGCGGATTTTGGGCAGTCTGTAGGTCTATCTGCTGAGTCATCAGCATCTATTGCCTGGTCCTCCCTGATCCTAGCTTGAGTGGAGAGAGATTTGGGCCCTGATCATATGTAAATATGGTCAGTCTCTAGGGCAATGTCACGGTCCCTTGCCTCTGCCATTCATGAACGGCCTTTTAAAACTTTAAACACTTTCTTCGGTCTACTTTATCGGGATGAAGGATCAGGTTTTGAATGAATAGGATGGAAATGAAAAATGAATGAAAAGTAAAGATTTATTTCCTGCTATGCATGTAATTAGGTCACTGTTTCAACTGAAGGCGGAAACATGTGTCAGCTGTTACTCTCTTTCTTTTCTGTGCACGTGTGTGTTTGCGTGCGTGTGTGTGCATACGTATCTGTTCATGCATGTTTCTTGAAGTGATTGCAGGGACGAAGGAATATGAAGCCTTCTTATTAGCGTGGGGAATGGAACAGTTTCTTCTTTTAAGTGTGGGAATTACAGCAATTTGAGTCTGAGAACATCTGGCTCAGCGCCATCTGTCGGTTCTTCCTTGAAGTATAGTTTTGAAAAATTATTGGCGAAATAGGGAGAAAATCGGGGAGACCTAATTTTTCCT
>NC_090753.1:49660011-49667511 GCF_036898095.1 Palaemon carinicauda
TATCGTGGAACTATAGAATGATAATTGATTTTGTACCTCAGTGACAAAATTCTAATATTTAATCTGCAATGCCAGAAGGAATGTGTAGACATCATTAATTGTAAAATCTTGGCTGAGAGAGAGAGAGAGAGAGAGAGAGAGAGAGAGAGAGAGAGAGAGAGAGAGAGTTTGAAATAAATGAAAAAAATGTATAAAAAAAAAACATCCATTTAAGGTTGAAATGAAATTTCCGAAAGAGATAATCAAGCTTAGATAAGGTGACGTGTGAGAGTAAGAATCCACGAAGAGTTTAGATACTGGAGAAAGGGAACTGAATTAATGATTTCATAAATGATGCTGTACTTTAAAAGAAGTTCTGCGGTCTGGAAGTGTGGAAATGTCCGAAACAAAAAGGGGAATGGATTTGACATTTCGGTTCAATGAGACAGGTAATTGACAGGAGAAGTAAACGTACGAGTAATTATAGAC
Organism: Palaemon carinicauda; assembly: GCF_036898095.1. Classification (NCBI taxonomy): domain Eukaryota; kingdom Metazoa; phylum Arthropoda; class Malacostraca; order Decapoda; family Palaemonidae; genus Palaemon; species Palaemon carinicauda. Next base: position 49,660,480 of record NC_090753.1, read on the forward strand.
TTGGAAATTTTGTTTAACTTTTTCAGGTTGGTGCACCCTTGTCTTCTAGATGGAGTCCTTGCATCTCCATTTTTCCACTTTTAAGCTACGTAACAGCTTTGAATTCTTTAATGATTTTATATAAAATTTATCTAATTTCTAAATCGCATTTGGATTTCCTTGACTTAGTGTTTATGACATATATTTTGTCATTAATATAAAAAAAGAAGAAAAAAGTATGCTATTTATTGGCTAATTGCTCTTACGGTGGGTTAGATTGGTTAGGTTATGTTAAATGCTCCTTCAGAGAGGTCTGTGATGAGGATGTGAAGGATAATGATGTTCAAGATAATATTGCTGGTAATCTAATAATATTTTGGTCATTTTAATATTATTTGTGATAAGCATTGCTCTATCTGATTTCATAGAGATACAAACAATCACAGCATTTGCCTCACCCTGGGGGCCGGTTTCTCCCACTTTGGGAACCACTGCTGTAAACTAAACCCATAAAGAAGACGGTGTAGAGAAACGGACGAAAGGAGTGCGAAGAATGAGCTTTTATGAGAATGACAAATTTGAGAGATTGACCAGGTAAAAGCCATGTTGTGGTGGTCCATGTGGTAACTTCCCTGACTGGTTAACACCAGACTGGGGTTTGAGTCCCGCTTAAATTCGTTAGTCTCTTTGGTCTCTGCAACCTCACCATCCTTATGAGCTAAGCTAAGATTGGCCGTTTGGGGTAGCTTATAGGTCTATCTGCTGAGTCATCAACAACCATTGCCTGGTCCTAGCTTGGGTGGAGAGGGGGCTTGGGCGCTGATCATATGTATATATGGTCATTCTCTAGTCTAGGCCATTGTCCTGCTCGGTAGGGCAATTATCACTGTCCCTTGGCCCTGTCATTCATGAGTGGCCTATAAGCCTTTAAACTCTATTTGTCATAATAATGATGGGTGGAATAAATTGGAGCCATATCCAACTTGCACCGTCATTTCACCCTGTGTAAAGAGTTTTTGAAGACCGCTAAACGTTTCAATAAACAAGGCAGCCCCATCAACAGATCCATATCTCTCCGAAATTAGGTTATATATAATCAAACATGATGGCCAACCTTGTCTGAAAAGCAACAAAAAAGAGAATAAATAACTTGTTTGAAACATCAGATCCTTATCGTAGGTTCTAAACCCATTATGTTTCATAGCCTTGAGTTACTGAATTTATAAATACTAGATCTGGTCATTACATAGATGGGTAACCTAAAAGGACTGGGTAACCTAAAAGGACTGGTTTAAAGGTCGCTCATTAATAGCAAGGGGTAAAGGACAGTTATTGTCCAACCTAGCAGGATGATACCAGAGAGACTGACCTTATATATGTATATATATATATATATATATATATATATATACACACAGTATATATATATATATATATATATATATATACGCACAGTACAATCGGGCACACTATTCTATTTTATTATTTTTTTTTCTTCCTCTTGTTTTTTTGAAATGGTGTGTTGGGCAGGCTTATTAGAAGGCCCATGGATGCCTGGTGGTTTATCAAGAGGTTGTCTTTTCGTTTTTCTGAATCTTTTTCTTCTCAAAACCTTCCTTACTGTCCTCCCTTCAGTTGAAGTGGCTATCCTGGAGGGTATTTAGCCTTGCATGGTGTATCGGCTCCTTCATGTTGACCAGTTTTTCCGACTTTTTTACTATAGTCTATGGGTATCATCAATCACTTTATTTATAATTCTGTACATATTGTTCTTGTTATAATTCTTGTTAATCCAGTTTTTAAATATGATGTCTGTTTTTTATTTCTATTAATTCTTATGCTGTCTAAAGACATTGAGCGAAATCCGGGACCAGTACGTCCTAGATTTCGTCAATGTTGTCTTCTGTATTGCAATATTCGTGGTCTTCATGCAAATATCCAGGACCTTACAGTTGCGTCCAGACAGTATGATATTCTTTTGTGCTCAGAAACTTTGGTTTCTAATATGAGGCACTCATCTGAGCTCCTTATAACTGGTTTTAAGAAGCCAATAATGTTGAAACGTGATGCCATCCCTAGGGCCAGGGGAATGGCGGTGTATATTAGGACCGAGTACCCTGCTTCTCATAAGTCCTGCTATCAATGTGGATGTCATGAGATTCAGGTAATAAAAGTTTGTGGCAGGCATAACAACTTTTGTTTGTGTTCGATCTACCGGAATCCAGACTTGGATGATTCTATCTTCGACTGTCTTCTTACCATTATGGCCAAGATACAAGAAGATGATAGAAAGGCTTCTTTTGTCTTTGTTGGTGATTTTAATGCTCACCATAGGAAGTGGTTAAGTTCTATTTCGCCTACCGATCGCCATGGCTTAAGAGCTTTAGACTTTGCCTCTGAATCAGGCTGTGAGCAAATCATAAATGAAGCTACTCACAGGTCTGGTAATTGCTTGGACCTCGTATACACTGACTCCCCTGGCGTTATAACTAGTAAGGTTGGTTCTCCAATCGGGACATCTGATCATGCCTTGATTTCATTAGTAGTGAAGACTGAGCAGTCTGTCCCTGATATATCATACTTTTGTAAAATTTATATGAAATCCCAAGCAGACTGGAATGGGATATTGCATGATCGTTTGTGCTTGAATTGGTCACAATCATATAGTAGTGTAGATACTGTTGTCCCTTTGAATGAGAATCTAGTCAACATAATTGATAGGCGTATCCTTTCTCGTGTGCTAAGGTACCGAGTGAAGGACAAACCGTGGTTCAATGATGATTGTAGACGTGCTTATTTGGAGAAGCAGGAGGCCTATCATCTTTGGAAGGGTAACAGATCAGATTTGACCTGGAACAACTTTACTCAGCTTCGAGCTTTTGCCCAGAGAGTTTATGCCTCAACTGAAAAGGAGTACAATTTAACCCTAAAAGAAACCCTTTCTGGTACAACTCAGGAACATAAATAGTAGTCTACCCTTAAATCTGCACTCTTTGGTGTAGATGCAACAGTTCCTCCTTTGCTTGAACCAGATGGCTCTGTCACTCACTGTCCAAAGGAAAAAGCAACCCTTTTGGCTTATGTTTTTGACAGTAAACAGAGTAATAAAAAACTTGAACTTCCTCTTTCCTGTTTTCCTGAGGCTAAACTAACTAGTTTAGCTTTTCAATCTCGTGAGATTAAAGCTCTATTGATGGACCTTGATGCTTATAGAGGTGTAGACCCAAATGGTATTTTTCCTTTGTTTTTTATAAAGACAGCAGTTTTCTTAGCTCCAAAGTTATCTGTTATTTTGCGCAAGTTAGCAAGAAGAGGAGCTTTTAGCACTTGTTGGAGAATTAGTAATGTTACTCCTCTATGTAAATGTGTTTGTGGTAGCTCAAGTTCCACTGATTACCGCCCAATTTCCATAACTCCCATATTATCTAAAGTTTTTTAACTTCTTCTGGCAAAACGTCTTAATAAGTTTGCTGAAGGTAATCATCTGCAATTTGGTTTTCGTAAAGGCCTTGGAGCATATGATGCCCTTCTTACAATCTCCAATGCTGTACAGAAATCCCTTGATTGTGGTCAGGAATTTCGTATGATTGGCCTTGATTTTAGTGTTGCCTTTGACCGTGTTAATCATGAGGCCCTTGTTTTCAAACTCAAACAGTTGGGAGTGGGTGGGTCGTTTTCTAGCATTATTATTGATTTTTTAAGAAATAGATCTCAAAGAGTTGTGGTTGATGGGCACCATAGTGAGTATAGGAATGTGATATCCTGTTTCCACAGGGTAGTGTTCTTGTTCCATTAATTTTCATACTATATACACATGACATGTGGTTTGGCCTAGAAAACAAGCTTGTTGCATATGCAGATGATGCTACTCTCTTTGCATCAATTCCATCCCCTGAATGTAGATCTGGGGTTGGTGAATCCCTTAATAGAGATTTAGCTAGAATTAGTGCATGGTGCAAATTATGGGGTATGAAGTTGAATCCTAACAAAACTCAAAGTATGATTATAAGTAGGTCAAGGACGGTGGCTCCTCAACATCCGAATCTCAGTATTGATAATGTTTCTTTAAATTTGTATGACTCTTTTAAAATTTTAGGTGTGATTTTTGACAGCAAATTTACTTTTGAGAAACCCATTAGGTCTGTGTCTTCTTAAATTGCACAAAAAATGGCTTATTGATAAAGTCTTTTAAGATTTTCGGTGATCATTCTATTTTGAAGTGTTTTAATTCTTCCATTCTACCTTGTTTTGAGTATTGTTCTCCTGTCTGGTGTTCAGCTGCCGATTCTCATCTTAATTTGTTGGACAGAAACTTAGGGTCTATTAAATTTCTTATTCCTGATCTAGATATTAATCTTTGGCACCGTTGTTCAATTAGTTCATTATGCATGTTGCATAAGATTTTTCATAACTCTGACCATCCTTTACATTCAGATCTCCCTGGACAATTCTTTCCTGTTCGTAATACTAGGCAGGCAGTTAATTCTAATAGCCAGGCCTTCTCCATCATGAGGCTCAATACTACACAGTATACTGGAAGTTTTATTCCAGCTGTTACCAAGTTGTGGAATGATCTTCCTAATCGGGTAGTTGAATCAGTAGAACTTCAAAAGTTCAAAGTAGGAGTAAATGTTTTTATGTTGACCAGGCTGACATGAGTCTTTTTATTGTTTATATATGACATATCTGTTTTTGACATTGTTAATAGTTTATATAGGACATATCTGTTTTGACGCTGTTACTATTTTTAGAATGATATATTAATATATTGTCAACCTTTATTTATTTCATTATTTCCTTTCCTCACTGGGCTATTTTTCCCTGTTGGAGCCCTCGGGCTTATAGCATCTTGCTTTTCCAGATAGGGTTGTAGCTTAGCTAGTAATAATAATAATGATATATATATATATATATATATATATATATATATATATGATCTACGCCAAAACCCTTCTCCAGGATCAGGAAATAGCTGCTGATAACTCAGTAGGTAACCCATACACTCCTCCAAACTCCCTATCCTTAGCTCACAAGGATGGCGAGGTTGCAGACACTACGAGATCCTTTTGCGCTTGAGAAGGACTCGAACCCCAATCCGGTGACCGCCAGTCATGGACGCTTCCAATAGGCCACCACAACACTAAGTTTAATCTTTACAATACATCTTTGAACATCCATGGAGCAACTCAAGTGGTTCACAGTTTCATCTCCGAATATTTTACAGAAAACAAGAATGGTGGCCGATGTGATAAGGTCCCTGGCTAGTGATAGCAAGACTGGGGTTCGAGTCCCGCTCAAACACGTTAGTTCCTTTGGCTGCTGCAACCTCACCATCCTTGTGACCTTAGGATGGCGGATTTTGGGCAGTCTATAGGTCTATCTGCTGACTCATCAGCAGGCATTGCCTGGTCCTCCATGATCCTTGCTTGGGTGGGGAGAGATTTGGGCTCTGATCATATGTAAATATGGTCATTCTCTAGGGCAATATTACGGTCCCTTGCCTCTGCCATTCATGAACTGCCTTTTAAAATTTTAAACACTTTCTTCGGTTTATCTTATCGGGATGAAGGATCGGATTTTGAATGAATAGGATGAAAATGAAAAATATATGAAAAGTAAAAAATTCATTTCCAGCTATGCATGTAATTAGGTCACTGTTTCAACTGAAGGCGGAAACACGTGTCAGCTGTTACTCCTTTCTTTCTTTTCTGTTCACGTGTGTGCGTACGTGCGTGTGTATGCATATGTATCTGTTCATGCATGGTTCTTGAAGTGATTGCAGTAACGAAAGAATATCAAGCCTTCTTATTAGCGTGGGAAATGGAACATTTTCTTCTTTTAAGTGTGGGAATTACAGCAATTTGAGTCTGAGAACATCTGGCTCAACGCCATCTGTTGGGTCTTCCCTGAAGTATAGTTTTGGAAGATTATTGGCCATTGTAGAAATAGGGAGAAAAGCGGGGAGGCTCAATTTTCCCTAACAATAAAATGGAGAGGGCGGGGCGTGAAGGAGAGTGAATCAAATTGAATTTTAAAGTATTATAATACTGAACTATTTCTATAATTTCATCTTTAATCTAATTTCGGTTTACTGTTGAGTAGGGTAGATTCATTCACACTTTCGGAGACTTATACGTTGTCTGCTTTAAGTTCTTCAATAGACAGGATGATATGTGAAGAATATAAGAAAGATGACTCATAAAAAGATTTGGATTTTTTTGTGATGCAAGTAATAGACACATTAAAAAAGTATAATTTCATATCCATTATATGTATTTATATATATTTAAATGTGTCTATAACGATGAATGTGGCCAAGTATATATATATATATATATATATATATGTATATATATATATATATATATATATATATATATGTATATATATAATATATATATATATACATGTATATATATTATTATTATTATTATTATTATTATTATTATTATTATTATTATTGTTATTAGCCAAGCTACAACCCTAGTTTTAAAAGCAAGATGCTATAAGCCCAAGGGCTCCAATAGAGAAAAATAGCCCAGTGAGGAAAGGAAATAAGGAAATAAATAAATGATGAGAACAAATTAACATTAAATCATTCTAAAAACAGTAACAACGTCAAAGCAGGTATTTCCTCTATAAACTAATAACATCAAAAACAGATATTTTATATATAAACTTAAAAAGACTCATATCAGCCTGGTCAACATAAAAACATTTGCTCCAACTTAGAATTTTTGAAGTTCTACTGATTCAACTACCCGATTAGGAAGATCATTCCACAACTTGGTAACAGCTGGAATAAAACTTCTAGAGTACTATGTAGTATTGAGCCTCATGATGGAGAAGGTCTGGCTATTAGAATTAACTACCTGCCTAGTATTACGAACAGGATAGAATTGTCCAGGGATATCTGAAAGTAAAGGATGGTCAGAGTTATGAAAAATCTTATACAAAATGCATAATGAACTAATTGAACGACGGTGCCAAAGATTAATATCTAGATGAGGAATAAGAAATTCAATAGACCGTAAGTTTCTGTCTAACAAATTA
>NC_090753.1:49675011-49679088 GCF_036898095.1 Palaemon carinicauda
GAGAAGGCTTACCTAGCGTAGAAGGGTCCTTGAACTATGCCTCTATGTTCACAGGTTCTGGTAGACAACAATTTTGTCGAACTACCCAATGGATTGTTAAGATTATTCATAATTTTTTCTACATAATCACTTTTATTCATGATGGTAATACCTTTCCCTTTGTCTGGTTTAGAAAATATAATGTCTCTGTTATCACTTAGATTTCTTAGTATTTTTATATCATTTTGATCAAACAATGGTACCTGGATTTCTTTCTTGTATTCTTCTAATATATTACTGAATAGGTCTTGCATTTCTTTATAGACAGCTTCTTTATCAGAACAGATGAATATTCTTAACAATCCATTACAGTTTGAAAAAAGTAAAAAAAGACCTTTTCAAAAATACTCTTCTCCTAGAAGACAAAGTTAACAGACTACTAAGTTATCTTAAAAAAGGTAAACATATAACAGATGAAGAATATAAACATTTGTATGCTTCGGGGCGCAATCCTGGTATCTTATATGGTTTGTCAAAAATACATAAAGAGAATATTCCTTTAAGACCAGTGCTATCGTCAATCAATACACCAAATTTTAATTTAGCAAAATTTATGATTCCTAACATAGAAGAATGGGCAAAGAATGAATATACCTTGGAAAATTCATATGCATTTTTGATACTATAAAAAATTTTACACTAAAAAATTGCATTTTTGATACTATAAAAAATTTTACACTAAAAAATAATTATTATATGGTAAGCTTTGACATCGAAAGCTTATATACAAATATCCCCTCAAAGGAAGTTATTGAAATCGTAGCAAATAAAATGTACAAGGATAATAAAAACTTTAGAAACCTGAGTAAATCTAAATTTATTGAAATATTAAACATTATTGTTCAAGATCCATTTTTAATTTTTAACAAAGAGTATTACAAACAAAAAGATGGACTAGCTATGGGGAATCCTATTTCGGTAACTTTGGCCAATATTTTCTTATGTTTTCACGAGACTGAATGGTTGGAAAATTGTCCTTTAAGTTTTAAGCTTCTGTTGTATAAAGGGTATGTGGATGACACTTTTATTATTTTTAAGCCAAAAAATGACGCAATTAATTTTTTTAATTATTTAAATTCTCAACACAATAAAATCAAGTTCACCATGGAAGAAGAAAACGAAGGCAAAATGCCCTTTTTGGACGTACTAGTCACTAAAACTTCTGACCTTAAAACTGATATGGAAGTTTGAATGTGTGTGAGTGTTTTTATTGTATATCAAACATCAAAATAAACACGGAACTCATATTCCTTTGCATAAATTCTATTTTCATACCGAAAATATTTATGCAAATAACTCTGGATATAAAAAACACTGTGAATAAATTCGACTGGATTTAATGAAGATTAGGCATGATTCGTAAGATACTGCAATATTAAAAAGTATATATTTTTAATTACATTGCTTAAAACCACATATTACGCTTGCAGCCATCGTCGGTGCATGGTCTTCTAGCGGTATTTTTAGATTAATTTCAGAAGTAGGTTTATTTCAAGCTATTCAACTTGGAAAAGGATATCTCTGTTTTTATGGCTTTTGCGGTGGCCGATGTGGTAACGTCCCTGACTTGTGAACACCAGACTGGGGTTCCAGTCCCCGTCAAATTCGTTAGTTCCTATGGTTGCTGTAATCTCACCATCCATGTGAGTTAAGGATGGGTTTTTTGGGGAGCCTATAGGTCTATCATCAGCAGGTATTTCCTGGCCCTCCTTAGTCCTAGCTTGGGTGGAGAGGAGCCTTGGGCTGGTCAGTCTTTAGAGCATTGTCCTGCTGTCCCTTGACCCTGCTATTCATTAGTGGTCTTTAAGCCTATAATATGGACGTCAATATCGATACCAGGTTGCCACAAAACGGAAAATCAATCAATTGGTGCATACCACAGGTGATACCCTAAATTTTGTAGTCCATCGTTCAACAAAAAAAAAAAAAAAAAAAAAAAAAAAAAAAAAAAAAAAAAAAAAAAAAAAAAAAAAAAACTAACAATAATTTATTTATTTGCATACAAATAAAAAAATACTAAGTACAAGAATAGCTTAATCTGAAATCCACGAACATGGAATTTCTGATGACATGAACAACATTCCTGAGACATATTGACGACAATGTCTCCTACGGCACAAATGGTGATGACTGCAGAGCGCAGCACATTCCAGCGAAGAAAAGCCATTTCTCCTGGAAACAACGGGAGCTTTTCCTGGAACAAAAAATAAAAAAAAAAAAAAAAAAAAAAAAATAATGAAGAATTTTGGCTTGCAGGGAAATAGTTAGGGATACGAAAAGAATCTACCTATGGAGGGAAAGAATAGGATTCAGATTGAGTATTTCATAGAATATTTCACAGAATAAGTACATATAAGTACAGTATATATATATATATATATATATATATATATATATATATATATATATATATATGTATATATATGTATATATATATATATATATATATATATATATATATATATATATAACTTCTATCGAACATATTAGTCCCAATATACAGCAGGGTCGGCCACTCTAGTCAACTTTCTCCATCTTTTTCTATTCCTCGCATATCAATCCACTTCCTGTGTCATACATGTGAATTGACATATCATGAAAAGGTCGTGGAATCTACTTCCGCCCGGGTCACCAATGTGCGATTGGGCCGTTGGGTGAATATAACTGAACTTTATAAAACAGACATCGAGCTTATATACCAGGACTTGTGGGCAAGAACGTCACAAAAAAAAAATCCAAACAAAATGAAGCATGAGCTATAAGGCTTACACAGGTTGGTTTATTACCAGTGTAGGGAAGAGCGAGTGATAAGACGAAAAGCAATACCCTTACGGCGTACGAGCGTGCATGACAAATGTCGTGAAACTATAGAATGATAGTTGATTTTGTAGCTCAGTGACTTTATTCTAATATTTAATCTGCAATGTCAGAAGGAATGTTTAGCCATCATTGAATATGAAATCTTGGCTTAAGGACAGAAACATTTTGAAATAAATGACATAAATGTATAAAAAACAAAAAATCCATTTAAGGTTGAAATGAAAATTCCGAAAGAGCAAATCAAGGTTAGATGAGGTGACCTGTGTGAGTAAGAATTCACGAAGAGTTTGGATACTGGAGAAAGGGAACTGAATTAATTATTTCATAAATGATGCTGTACTTTAAAAGAAGTTCTGCGGTCTGGAAGTGTGGAAATGTCCGAAACAAAATGGGAATGGATTTGACATTTGGGTTCAATGAGACAGGTAATTGACAGGAGAAGTAAGACTACGAGTAATTATGGACTTGGAAATTTTGTTTAACTTTTTCAGGCTGGTCCTTGCATCTTCATTTTTCCACTTTTAAACTACGTAACAGCTATGAATTCTTTAATGATTTTATATAAAATTATTATCTAATTTCTAAATTGCATTAGAATTTCGTTGCCTTAGTGTTTATGACATATATTTGTCATTATAATTAAAAAAGAAGAAGAAAAAAGTAAGCTATTTATTTACTAAACCCTCTTACGCTGGATTAGGTTGGTTAGGTTAGGTTCAATGCTACCCTCAAAGGGGTCTGTGATGAGGATGTGGAGGATACTAATGATCATTATATTATTGATGGTGAACAAACATTATTTCGGTCACTTTAATATTATTTGTGAACAGCATTATTCTATCTGATTTGATAGAGATGCTCATGATAATATTGATGGTAATCTAATATTGTTTTGGTCATTTTAATATTATTTGTGATAAGTATTGTTCTATCTGATTTGATAGAGATACAAACAATCACAGCATTTGCCTCACTCTGGGGGACGGTTTCTCCCGCTTTGGGAACCATTGGATTAAACTACACCCACGAAGAAAGACGGTGACGAAGGAAGTTGGAAGAATGAGCTTTTGTGAGAATTTCAGATACGATAGATTGACCAGATAAAAGCGCTGTTGTGGTGGCCGATGTGGTAACGTCCCTGACTGGTGAACGTCAGACTGGGGTTCGAGTTCCGCTCAAATTTGTTAGTCTCTTTGGTCTCTGCAACCTCACCATCCG
>NC_090753.1:49684588-49687088 GCF_036898095.1 Palaemon carinicauda
CTATTTGTCATAATTCTGATGGGTGGGATAAATTGGAGCCATTTCCCACTTGCACCGTCATTCCACCCTGTGTAAAGAGTTTTTGGAGACCGCTAAACTTTTCGATAAACAAGGCAGCCCCATCAACAGATCCATATCTCTCCGAAATTAGGTTCTATATAATCAAACATGAAGGTCAACCTTGTCTGAAAAGCAACAAACAAGAGAATAAAATAACTTGTTTTAAAACATTATATCCTTATCGTAGGTGCTAAACCCATTATGTTTCATAGCCTTGAGTTACTGAGTTTATAAATGCTAGATCTGGTCATTACATAGATGGGTAACCAAAAAGGACTGGTTTAAAGGTCGATCATGAATAGCAAGGGGTAAAGGACAGTGACTGTCCTACCTAGCAGGATGATACCATATATATATATATATATATATATATATACATACATATATATATATATTAATATTAATATTATATATATATATAATATTATATATATATATATATATAATATATATATATATATATATATATATATGATCAACGCCCAAACCCCTCTCCTGGACCAGGAAATGGCTGCTGATGACTAAGTAGGTAACCCATAGACTTCCACAAACTCCCTATCCTTAGCTCAAAAGGATGGCGAGGTTGCAGACACTAGGAGAACCTTTTGCGCTTGGGAGGGACTCGAACCCCAATCTGGCTATCGCCAGTCATGGACGCTTCCAATAGGCCACCACAACACTAAGTTTAATCTTTACAATACATCTTTGAACATCCATGGAGCAACTCGAGAGGTCTACAGTTTCATCTCCGAATATTCTACAGAAAACAAGAATGGTGGCCGATGCGGTAACGTCCCTGGCTAGTGATAGCAAGACTGGGGTTCGAGTCCCGCTCAAACACGTTAGTTCCTTTGGCTGCTGCAACCTCACCATCCTTGTGAGCTTAGGATGGCGGATTTGGGGCAGTCTATAGGTCTATCTGCTGAGTCATCAGCAGCCATTGCCTGGTCCTCCCTGATCCTAGCTTGGGGTGGAGAGAGATTTGGGCCCTGATCATATGTAAATATGGTTAGTTTTTAGGGCATCATCACGGTACCTTGCCTCTGCCATTCATGAACGGCCTTTTAAACCTTAAACATTTTCTTCGGTCTACTTTATCGGGATGAAGGATCAGGTTCTGAATGAATAGGATGAAAATGAAAAATGAATGAAAAGTAAAAATTTATTTCCAGCTATGCATGTAATTAGGTCAGTTTCAACAGAAGGCGGAAACACGTGTCAGCTGTTACTCCTCTCTTTCTTTTCTCTGCACGTGCGTGCGTGCGTGCGTGTGTATGCATATATATATATATATATCTGTTCATGCATGTTTCTTGAAGTGATTGCAGGAACGAAAGAATATCAAGCCTTCTTATTAGCGTGAGAAATGGAACATTTTCTTCTTTTAAGTGTGGGAATTAGAGCAATTTCAGTCTGAGAACATCTGGCTCAACGTCATCTGTCGGGTCTTCCTTGAAGTATAGTTTTGGAAGATTATTGGCCATTGTAGAAATAGGAAGAAGAGTTTGGAGACTCAATTTTCCCTAATAATAAAATGGAGAGGGCGGGGCTTGAAAGAGTTTGAGTCAGATTGAATTTCAAAGTATTATTATTCTGAACTATTCCTATAATTTCATCTTTAATTTAATTTCGGTTTAATGTTAGGTAGGGTAGATTCATTCCCACTATCGGGGACTTGTATTGTACGTTGTCGGCTTTAAGTTCTTCAATAGACTGGATGATATGTGAAGAATTTTGCTAGATTAAAGAATAATTTTAGATAAGAAAGATGACTCATAAAAAGATTTGGATTTCTTTGTGATGCAAGTAGTAGACACATTAAAATGGTATAATTTCTCATTATTTTAATTATTATTATACACGCATTCATATCCATTAAATGTGTGTATATATAATGGAATGTGTCTATAACGAAGAATGTGGCTATAGAGTATTTTTATTAATATATATATATATATATATATATATACATATATATACAAACACACATATATATATGTGTATATATATATATATATATGTGTGTGTTTGTATATATATATATATATATATATATTTATATATATATATATATATATATACCATCATCCCAAAGCGCAGGAAGCCAACGATGATCCCATTGAAAGAAATATGATGATTCCTGACTGCACTTCCTCCCAAGCAGATGATCCATCCATTATTTCACTGGACAAATCTTTTATCCGATTCCCTTCGCTTCATTTAGCGCTCAAAATAATGTCAGGAGGTCAGCGCCATTGGCTGTTGACATCCGAAAGAGAACGCCAGACATTGCCTGAGGTCGCCTTTGAGGATCCAGACCGAACAATAGTGTTTATTGTTTTTGGATTCGAGAAATTCACAAAAGGATTATTGGCACCTGTGTCATTGCAGATGGTGGCTGGTGGTGATGGTGTGGATGATGATAATCATGATGATATTT
>NC_090753.1:49699588-49704588 GCF_036898095.1 Palaemon carinicauda
CCCTATAGACTGTGACGAGCCGAGAGAGGGTTGTGAACTCAAAGGCAGGATGCAATCAACTGAGTTATATTGTTATAGAACACTCTCCTTTATATACAAAACCTCAAGGCAACAGGACATAACAAGTTAACAAGACAGACAATGTTACAGAGGAAACAGCAGACATGAATTTTCATGTTCGTTTAGTGCGAGGGAAGAGCGAAGATACAATCATAATATATGCAAAAGGAATTATGTACAATTGTGTGACACACGGTTGGTACATGGCTCCCCCCCTAAAAATGACATACTGTATATGTTAAATAGGGCGCCCTGATCTGGAGAGGCGAACTGTAGGCGGGTCATCTGGCAGAAGATAAGCAGGTTTTAGACGATCAATGGAGACCCAGTCTTCTTTGCCCCGAATGTTTAGTAGGAATGCTTTCGGACTGCGTCGGATCACAAGGAAAGGGCCCGTGCAAGGGGGCGTTAGTGGTGGCTTGCTAGTGTCGTTGCGCAGGAAGACGTGCGTTGCAGAGTGCAAGTCCGTTGGTATATGATGCTTCGCTGGGGGCTTGTAAGTCTGGCGGCACGGAGTAAATTTTCCCACGACGTGACGTATGCGCTGGAGATCGTCAGAGGAGGGTGTAGAAGGAAAAAATTCGGCAGGGACGACCAACGGGTCGCCATTCACCATTTCAGCTGCCGAGACGTCGAGGGCGTCTTTAGGAGTGGCCCTTAGTCCAAGGAGGACCCAGGGAAGCTGAGTAAACCAGTTGCAATCCTTGCAGCGGGACATCAAAGCTGCTTTGAGGGTGCGATGAAAACGTTCAACCATTCCATTGGCAGCGGGGTTGTAGGCCGTTGTCTGATGTAGGGTGATGCCCAGGAGATTTGCTAATGACGTCCACAATTGAGAGGTGAAAGTGGTTCCCCTGTCAGAAGTAATATGCTCAGGGATACCGAATCTTGAAATCCATCCAGAGAGTAAGGCAGATGTACATGAGGCGGACGTTGCAGTTTCCATGGGAATGGCTTCAGGCCAACGAGTGGAGCGGTCGATGACGGTAAACAGGTAACGATGTCCTTGTGATGTGGGTAGGGGGCCTACAACGTCGACGTGAATGTGTGCGAAACGACGCTGAGGTTGAGGAAAGGTGCCCACTCCTGAATCCGTGTGTCGATGTACTTTGGAAGTTTGGCAAGAAGTACAGGCACGGACCCAATCCTTAGCATCCTTAGAAATGCCGTGCCAAATGAACTTTGCCTTCAGCAGCTGTGCAGTAGAACGGCACGAGGGATGTGAAAGGCCGTGAATAAAATCAAACACCTGTCGGCGCATGGGAGCAGGAATCCAAGGTCGCGGTCTACCAGTACTGACGTCACAGAGGAGGGTGGTGTTGGAGTCTTCGAGGGGAAAATCTTCCCAACGGAGGGACGTGCAGGATGTTCTACAAGCTTGATACTCTGGATCCTGTCGTTGGGCTTCAGCCAGGGCGTTGTAATCCAATCCCAGTTGAACGGCAGCCAACGTGTTTCTTGACAGGGCATCGGCAACGGGATTCATTTTCCCAGGGACATATTGGAGGGTGCAATTGTATTCAGCCACGGCGGAGAGATGTCGGCGTTGACGGGCGGACCAGGCGTCAGACTGTCGAGTGAAGGCGTGCACCAGAGGCATGTAGTCTGTGTGAATGACGAAGGGCGTACCTTCTAAGAAATGGCGAAAGTGACGGACAGCCAAGTGCACCGCCAGCAATTCTCGATCGAAGGTAGAATAACCCGATTCTGCCTTGGACAGTTTTCTGCTGAAGAAGGCCAATGGGCGGGGCGAGCCTTTGACCACCTGCTCGAGTACTGCACCAATAGCGACGTCGCTGGCATCGGTGGAGAGAAGGAGAGGGGCGTGTGGGATAGGAAAAGTGAGAGCCGCAGCAGTTAATAGGGCCTTCTTTGCATTGCAGAAGGCTGCTTCTTGAAGGGGACCCCACTTCAGGTCCTTTGGCTTGCCCTTGAGGGAGGCGTAGAGGGGAGCAAGAGTGGCGGCAATGGCTGGCAGAAAACGGTGATAATAGTTGATCATGCCCAAGAATTCCTGCAGAGTTTTGACGGTCGAGGGCGCGGGGAAATCCTGAACGGCTGCTACCTTCTCAGGGAGGGGATGGACTCCTTCAGGAGTGATACGGTGCCCTAAGAACGACACTTCATTGGCGCCAAAGGTACACTTGTCGTACCGGACTACAAGGCCGTTTTGTTGCAGGCGGTCGAGCACGATGCGCAGGTGACGGAGGTGTTCCTCTTTTGAGGAGGAGAACACAAGTATGTCGTCCACATAACATACACAGAAAGGGAGGTCCCCTAAGATGCCATCCATGAGACGTTGAAACGTTGCCCCCAGCATTACGAAGGCCAAAACAGGAGTAATTGAAGGTGTATGTGCCAAACGGAGTGGTGATGGCGGTCTTGGGGATGTCTTCTGGGTTCATAGGCACCTGATAATACCCCTTCAGGAGGTCGAGCGTAGAGAAAACCTTTGCTTTGTGCAGGTAGGAGGTCACATCGGCAATGTTTGGGAGGGGGGTAGTGATCCGGTTCTGTTTGCATGTTCAGGCGCCTGTAATCCCCGCACGGACGGAGGGAGCCGTCTTTCTTCAGAACAATGTGTAAGGGTGACGACCATGGGCTGGAGGCCTTTTGGCAAAGGCCCATTTTCTCCATTTCGGCGAACGTCTGTTTGGCGGCTGCCAATCGTTCCGGTGCCAGACGTCTGAATTTTGCGAAGACTGGGGGTCCCGTCGTCTTGATATGGTGATAAATACCGTGCTTGGCAGGAACCGTGGGCGTTTGGCGAAGTTCTGGACGGAAAACTTCCGGGTACGACGTGAGGAGTTGGGCGTAGGCATCCGTGGGTGCGCTGATGTGGAGAGCGAGGTTAGAGGGGGCGGGTTGAAGAGGTGTCGACAAGTACGAGTCTGCGTTGACCAATCGTCGGTGGGCGACATCAACCAGAAGGTGGAAATGAGAGAGGAAATCCGCACCGAGGATTGGCATTGTGACGTCAGCAACGAGAAACTTCCAATTGAATTTACCGTTTCCGAATGATAATGTGAGGTTCTCGTAACCGTAGGTGGGTATCGCAGATCCGTTGGCAGCTACCAAGCGGACGTCGGCAGATGTAGACAGACTACGTCGTTCCTTGAAGAGTTTCCTTGGCAAAAGAGAACAACAAGCACCCGTGTCTACCAAAAATCGCACGCCCCGTTCCTGCATCCTGTAAAAAGAAAATGTTAGAAACATGGGAGGCCACCCCCACAAGCGATGGCCTACTTACACGTTTTTTGGCCACTGACAATCCTTGGCACATTTCATCGCGGTTGCCCCGAATCTGAAGTGGTAGTAGCAAAACTGCGGCGGATGGGAGGTAGTAAGTGGCTGTAGAAGTCGTTCGTTGGGGCGCGTGCGATTGGTGGGTGGTGGGCGGCTTTGTCGCCGCTTCGGCACGTCACGGGGTAGGCGTGTATGTCCTACGGCATTCATGTCAGCTTCGGTTGACGTTGAATAGGCATCCTCGTCGTCAGGGGTGGAGGCGTTGATGGAGGTCTTGAAGTGGCTGTCCATAAGGGCGTCGGCTTTGGTCATCAAGTCCTTTATGGGTAAACTATCGACATTGGGTATGGCAGCGCGTACAGGTTCGGGTAAACAGCGTATCCAAAGGGCACGAAGTAGGTTCACCTCACGAGGAGAGCCGTCTGCGGCAGGTTGAAGGCGAGCGATACTGGTCATTTCCCTGAGGGCAAGCGAAGCCCTTTGGTCCCCCCAACGGTTGTTGCGAGAGCTGAAAAAGCTTTGCTATACGGGCGGCGAGTACTGCTGCAGAAGGTATGATTTGAGGGCGTCATACGCTATTGGGGTGTCTCCTTGTTCACAAAGCCAGTCGGATATTTCTGGGAAGGTGTCCTCGGGTATCGGCGCGAGAACATAATCCGCTTTGGTGGTTGAGCAAGTCACGCCCCTGATATGAAAGTGGACTTCTGCGCGTTGAAACCAAGCAAACGCTTCTCCACTGGCGAACAGTGAAAGTTTCAATGGGGCGCCCGCAGCGCCAACTGCTGTAGTAGAGTCCGTCTCCGTCATAGTACCAACGATGGAGGGGCGAGGGAGGTGGGGGTGGAAGGCAGTGGGAGCGAGTCGACTTCCGGGGTCACCAATGTGACGAACTGAGAGAGGGTTGTGAACTCAAAGGCAGGATGCAATCAACTGAGTTATATTGTTATAGAACACTCTCCTTTATATACAAAACCTCAAGGCAACAGGACATAACAAGTTAACAACACAGACAATGTTACAGAGGAAGCAGCAGACTTGAATTTTCATGTTCGTTTAGTGCGAGGGAAGAGCGAAGATACAAGCATAATATATGCAAGAGGAATTATGTACAATTGTGTGACACACGGTTGGTACAAGACTGACCATATATACATATGATCAGCGCCCAAGCTACGACCAAGGAGGGCCTGGCAATGGGTGCTGATGACTTAGCAGATAGACTTATAGGCTCCCCCAAACCCCTCATCCCTAGCTCACAAGGATGGTGAGGTTGCAGCGACCAAAGAAACTAACGAGTTTAAGTGGGCCTCGAACCCCAGTTTGCGTATGATTTATTTTTTCACGTCTACCTTTTCAAAATGCATGAAGTGATTGAACCTACGTCTGATAACCTTCTCTCTCTATTGATAAGAGTTGAAGGAAATGAGACTGAAGGGATATCTGGAATAGCTTGTAAGTGAGACATGAATTGCCAATAACTTTCCAGGACTAATTGCTCCTTGTCGATGAGGCCGAGAACCCTCCTTGAGGTATAATGGAGCAGCCTCTTGAAGGATGAACTTGAAAGATGAACTTGAAGGATGAAGTTGTAGGCTGAACTTGAAGGATAAACTTGAAGGATGAACTATCGATTTTACTATGTTTCTTCAAAGTTTTTAGAGATGGAATGATGTAAAGTTAATTGATAACGATAT
>NC_090753.1:49712088-49722088 GCF_036898095.1 Palaemon carinicauda
AGTGTCTTTCTCCCAGAAGAGCTGCTTACCATAGCTAAAGAGTGTCTTGTGACGGCGCCGAGTAAGGCTGTGAACTCAAAGGCAGATTGGAAACGACTGAGTTATATTATTGTAGAACATTCTCCTTATATACAAAACCTCAAGGCAACAGGACATAACAGGTTCACAAGACAGACAATATTACAGAGGAAAAACCAGACATGAATTTTCATGTTCGTTTTAGTGCGAGGGAAGAGCGAAGATACAAGCATAATATATACAAAAGGAATTATGTACAATTGTGTGAAACACGGTTGGTACATGGCTCCCCCCCTAAAAATGACATAATATACATGTTAAATAGGACGCACTGATCTAGAGAGGCGAACTGTAGGCGGGTCATCTGGCAGAAGATTGGCAGGTTTTAGACAATCAATGGAGACCCAGTCTTCTTTGCCCCGAATGTTTAGGAGGAATGCTTTCGGACTGTGTCGGATCACAAGGAAAGGGCCCGTGTAAGGGGCCGTTAGTGGTGGCTTGCTGGTGTCGTTGCGCAGGAAGACGTGCATTGCAGAGTGCAAGTCCGTTGGTATGTGGTGCTTCGCTGGGGGCTTGTAAGTCTGCCGGCACGGAGTAAATTTTCCCACGACGTGACGTATGCGCTGGAGATCGTCGGAGGAGTTTGTAGAAGGAAAAAATTCGGCAGGGACGACCAACGGATCGCCATACACTATTTCAGCTGCCGAGACGTCGAGGGCGTCTTTAGGAGTGGTCCTTAGTCCAAGGAGGACCCAGGGAAGCTGAGTAAACTAGTTGCAATCCTTGCAGCGGGACATCAAAGCTGCTTTGAGGGTGCGATGAAAACGTTCAACCATTCCATTGGCAGCGGGGTTGTAGGCCGTTGTCAGATGTAGGGTGATGCCCAGGAGATTCGCTAATGACGTCCACAATTGAGAGGTGAAGGTGGTTCCCCTGTCAGAAGTAATATGCTCAGGGATACCGAATCTTGAAATCCATCCAGAGAGTAAGGCAGATGTACATGAGGCGGACGTTGCAGTTTCCATGGGAATGGCTTCAGGCCAACGAGTGGAGCGGTCGATGACGGTAAACAGGTAACGATGTCCTTGTGATGTGGGTAGGGGGCCTACAACGTCGACATGAATGTGTGCGAAACGACGCTGAGGTTGAGGAAAGGTGCCCACTCCTGAATCCGTGTGTCGATGTACTTTGGAAGGTTGGCAAGAAGTACAGGCGCGGACCCAATCCTTAGCATCCTTAGAAATGCCGTGCCAAATGAACTTTGCCTTCAGCAGCTGTGCAGTAGAACGGCACGAGGGATGTGAAAGGCCGTGGATGAAATCAAACACCTGTCGGCGCATGGGAGCAGGAATCCAAGGTCGCGGTCTACCAGTACTGACGTCACAAAGGAGGGTGGTGTTGGAGTCTTCGAGGGGAAAATCTTCCCAACGGAGGGACGTGCAGGATGTCCTACATGCTTGATATTCTGGATCCTGTCGTTGGGCTTCAGCCAGGGCGTTGTAATCCAATCCCAGTTGAACGGCAGCCAACGTGTTTCTTGACAGGGCATCGGCAACGGGATTCATTTTCCCAGGGACGTATTGGAGGGTGCAATTGTATTCAGCCACGGCGGAGAGATGGCGGCGTTGACGGGCGGACCAGGCGTCAGACTGTCGAGTGAAGGCGTGCACCAGAGGCATGTGGTCTGTGCGAATGACGAAGGGCGTACCTTCTAAGAAATGGCGAAAGTGACGGACAGCCAAGTGCACCGCCAGCAATTCTCGATCAAAGGTAGAATAACCCGATTCTGCCTTGGACAGTTTTCTGCTGAAGAAGGCCAATGGGCGGGGCGAGCCTTTGACCACCTGCTCGAGTACTGCACCAATAGCGACGTCGCTGGCATCGGTGGAGAGAAGGAGAGGGGCGTGTGGGATAGGAAAAGTGAGAGCCGCAGCAGTTGATAGGGCCTTCTTTGCATTGCAGAAGGCCGCTTCTTGAAGGGGACCCCACTTCAGGTCCTTTGGCTTGCCCTTGAGGGAGGCGTAGAGGGGAGCAAGAGTGGCGGCAATGGCTGGCAGAAAACGGTGATAATAGTTGATCATGCCCAAGAATTCCTGCAGAGCTTTGACAGTCGAGGGCGCGGGGAAATTCTGAACGGCTGCTACCTTCTCAGGGAGGGGATGGACTCCTTCAGGAGTGATACGGTGCCCTAAGAACGACACTTCGTTGGCGCCAAAGGTACACTTGTCGTACCGGACTACAAGGCCATTTTGTTGCAGGCGGTCGAGCACGATGCGCAGGTGACGGAGGTGTTCCTCTTTTGAGGAGGAGAACACAAATATGTCGTCCACATAACATACACAGAAAGGAAGGTCCCCTAAGATGCCATCCATGAGACGTTGAAACGTTGCCCCAGCATTACGAATGCCAAAACAGGAGTAATTGAAGGTGTATGTGCCAAACGGAGTGGTGATGGCGGTCTTGGGGATGTCTTCTGGGTTCATAGGCACCTGATAATACCCCTTCAGGAGGTCGAGCGTAGAGAAAACCTTCGCTTTGTGGAGGTAGGAGGTCACGTCGGCAATGTTTGGGAGGGGGTAGTGATCCGGTTCTGTTTGCATGTTCAGGCGCCTGTAATCCCCGCACGGACGGAGGGAGCCGTCTTTCTTCAGAACGATGTGTAAGGGTGATGACCATGGGCTGGAGGCCTTTTGGCAAAGGCCCATTTTCTCCATTTCGGCGAACGTCTGTTTGGCGGCTGCCAATCGTTCCGGTGCCAGATGTCTGAATTTTGCGAAGACTGGGGGTCCCGTCGTCTTGATATGGTGATAAATACCGTGCTTGGCAGGAACCGTGGGCGTTTGGTGAAGTTCTGGACGGAAAACT
Source organism: Palaemon carinicauda (assembly GCF_036898095.1). NCBI lineage: Eukaryota > Metazoa > Arthropoda > Malacostraca > Decapoda > Palaemonidae > Palaemon > Palaemon carinicauda. Next base: position 49,714,972 of record NC_090753.1, read on the forward strand.
TCCGGGTACGACGTGAGGAGGTGGGCGTAGGCATCCGTGGGTGCGCTGATGTGGAGAGCGAGGTTAGAGGGGGCGGGTTGAAGAGGTGTCGACAAGTACGAGTCTGCATTGACCAATCGTCGGTGGGCGACATCGACCAGAAGGTGGAAATGAGAGAGGAAATCCGCACCGAGGATTGGCATTGTGACGTCAGCAACGAGAAACTTCCAATTGAATTTACCGTTTCCGAACGATAATGTGAGGTTCTCGTAACCGTAGGTGGGTATCGCAGATCCGTTGGCAGCTACCAAGCGGACGTCGGCAGATGTAGACAGACTACGTTGTGCCTTGAAGAGTTTCCTTTGCAAAAGGGAACGACAAGCACCCGTGTCTAAAAAAAATCGCACGCCTGTTTCTGCATCCTGTAAAAAGAAAAGATTAGAAACATGGGAGCCCACTGCCACAAGCGATGGCTTACTTACACGTTTTTTGGCCACTGACAATCCTTGGCACATTTCTTCGCGGTTGCCCCGAATCTGAAGTGGTAGTAGCAAAACTGCGGCGGATGGGAGGTAGTAAGTGGCTGTAGAAGTCGTTCGTTGGGGCGCGAGCGATTGGTGGGTGGTGGGCGGCTTTGTCGCCGCTTCGGCACGTCACGGGGTAGGCGTGTATGTCCTACGGCATTCATGTCAGCTTCGGTTGACGTTGAATAGGCATCCTCGTCGTCAGGGGTGGAGGCGTTGATGGATGTCTTGAAGTGGCTGTCCATAAGGGCGTCGGCTTTGATCATCAAGTCCTTTATGGGTAAACTATCGACATCGGGTATGGCAGCGCGTACAGGTTCAGGTAAACGGCGTATCCAAAGGGCACGGAGTAGGTTCACCTCACGAGGAGAGTCGTCTGCAGCAGGTTGAAGGCGAGCGATACTGGTCATTTCCCTGAGGGCAAGCGAAGCCCTTTGGTCCCCCAACGGTTGTTGCGAGAGCTGAAAAAGCTTTGCTATACGGGCGGCTGGCGACGGCGAGTACTTCTGCAGAAGGTATGTTTTGAGGGCGTCATACGCTATTGGGGTGTCTCCTTGTTCACAAAGCCAGTCGGATATTTCTGGGAAGGTGTCCTCGGGTATCGCCGCGAGAACATAATCCGCTTTGGTGGTTGAGCGAGTCACGCCCCTGATACGAAAGTGGACTTCAGCGCGTTGAAACCAAGCAAACGCTTCTCTGCTGGCGAACGGTGAAAGTTTCAATGGGGCGGCCGCGGCGCCAACTGCTGTAGAGTCCGTCTCCGTCATAGTACCAACGATGGAGGGGCAAGGGAGGGGGGGGTGGAAGGCAGTGGGAGCGAGTCGACTTCCGGGGTCACCAATGTGACGACGCCGAGTAAGGCTGTGAACTCAAAGGCAGATTGGAAACGACTGAGTTATATTATTGTAGAACATTCTCCTTATATACAAAACCTCAAGGCAACAGGACATAACATGTTCACAAGACAGACAATATTACAGAGGAAAAACCAGACATGAATTTTCATGTTCGTTTTAGTGCGAGGGAAGAGCGAAGATACAAGCATAATATATACAAAAGGAATTATGTACAATTGTGTGAAACACGGTTGGTACAGTCTTCTACCCTTACCAAGAGGAAAGTAGCCACTGAAGTGTTACAGTGCAGCAGTTAACCCTTTGAGAGAGAAGAATTGTTTGGTAATTTCAGTGTTGTTGGTTGTATGAGGACAGAAGGGAATGTATATAGAATAGGCCAGACTATTCGGTGTATGTGTAGGACAAGGAAAAAATGAGCCGTAACGAGAGAGAGAGGGATCCAATGTAGTACTGTCTGGCCAGTCAAAGGACCCAATAACTCTCTAGTGGTAGTACCTCAACGGGTGGATGGTGGCCTGGCTAACATACTGCCTACAATATGCCACTCATATTAGATAATGAATAATAAAATACATTAGAATATTACATAAGCAAGTCAGTTTATGCTAAAAAATAAACAAATCTGCTAAATGGCACAAAAAAGAATAGACAAGATACGAGTTTTCGGTCCAATGCAGCAGCACGGAGAGAGAAAATGGAGTGGAAGAGAATCGAATTATGTTGACTGGCGCAGTTGAATAGACCCATTAGTGGAATCATGATCAATGGATGCATGGAACGGATAATGGCGTTTTAGGGGGTCTGTATTCGCCCATTGACTCTGATTGTCACATCTACATCCACGTGTGACATATTCAGTCTCTCGATATTATCACCTTCAAAGGGGATATGTTGTGTTCCTCACCGGCGGTGTTTTTAAACGTCCACATACAATTCAGTTGATATTATTACTGTTCAAGGGCGATATGCCGAGTCTCTCCAACGTGCAATCTACGCAACATGTTATATACTTAGATCCCTTGACGTTTTTCCCTTCCATATATAGTATTCTATTTTTTCCATTTCTTTTATGTCTGCATGCACAATACACACACACACACACACACACACACACACACACACACACACAGAGAGAGAGAGAGAGAGAGAGAGAGAGAGAGAGAGAGAGAGAGAGAGAGAGAGATTTGTTTTACTGTGGAAAAAATCATACTATTAAGTCATGTATACGTGTCTAAATAAAGTAAAATATTCATGTGTAAGCAAGATGAGAGAGAGAGAGAGAGAGAGAGAGAGAGAGAGAGAGAAAGAGAGAGAGAGAGAGAGAGAGAGAGAGAGAGAGAGAGAGAGAGAGAGAGATTCTCTTTAGTTAAGCCTTTCCAATTTTAACAGAATTAAATCATGATCTGTTTTCTTCTGTTGTTCATTGTAAGTTTATCAATTGAATATTTTTCTTTGGTCTCTGACGTATTCACGTCCACGTGCGATATATTTAGTGTGGCTATTGATTTTCTCTTCTCTGTGTTAAATACTCAGTGTCTACTAAATTTATTTCGTCGTTCAAATTCTATATACTGAGTATCTCCAACGCTATCCCTATACTTAGTATCTCCAACGCTATTCGAATACTTAGTATCTCCAACGCTATTCCTATACTTAGTATTTCCAATGCTATTCGAACACTTAGTATCTCTAACAGTATTCTTATACTTAATATTTCCAATGCTATTCGTATACAAAGTATCTCCAACGCTATTCGAATACATTGTATTTCCAACGCTATTCTAATTCTTATTACCTCCGCTATTTGTATACTTAGTATCTCCAACGCTATTTGTATACTTAGTATCTCCAACGCTATTCGTATACTTAGTTCCTCCAACGCTGTTCGCATTCTTAGTATCTCCAACGCTATTCGAATACTTAGTATTTCCAATGCTATTCCTATACTTAGTATTTCCAACGCTATTTGTATACATAGTATCTACAACGCTATCCTATACTTAGTATTTCCAACGCTATTCGTATACATAGTATCTCCAACGCTATTCGAATACTTAGTATCTCCAACACTATTCGAATTCTTATTACCTCCGCTATTTGTATACTTAGTATCTCTAACGCTATTTGTATACTTAGTATCTCCAACGCTATTCGTATACTTAGCATCTCCAACGCCAATCGTATACTTTTTCTTCAAACGCTATCTCCAATGCTATTCGCATTCTTAGTATCTCCAACGCTTCGTATAATTAGTATCTCCAACACTATTCGTATACTTATTATCTCCAACGTTATTTGTATGCTTAGTATCTCCAATGCTATTCATATTTACCTAATATCTCCAACACTATTCGTGTTTAATGATTTCGCAACGTTTCTGAAACGTTATGGACGTTCGCATAGGAAATACTCAGTCTCTAAAACAGATTTACACATTCTTCGGTTTTTTTTCACGTCCACATGAGGTACACTTAAGGTTTTCCCGCTTTTGTTACAGCTACACGCATAGACATAGATTCCCATACGAAATGATGATGACATTAAGCATATGGACAAGTGACATAATTTGCAGTTCAGTTTAAAGGTTTAAACATCACTCATGAATGGCAGAGGCATGGGACAGTGATATTGCCCTAGCTACTAGGACAATGTCCTAGAGACCGACCATACTGTATATACATAAGATCCCTGAACCCAAGCTAGTCCAGGGAGGGCCAGGCAATAGTTGCTGATGACTCGGCTGGTAGACTTTTTTGGCTCACCCCAAAGCCCCCATTATTTACTCACAAGGATGGTGAGGTTGCAGACACTACTAGAAACTATCGAATTTGAATGGGATTCGATATCCCGTCCAGCAGAACGCTAGGCAGTGGCGTTTCCAATAGGCCACCACAACAAGTGAATATTTAGTGAAGAAGGAACTACATACATACATATACCAAAGGCACTTCCCCCAATTTTGGGGGGTAGCCGACAACAACAAGAAACAAAACAAAAAGGGGACCTCTACTCTCTACGTTCCTCCAGCCTAACCAGGGACCCAGCCGAGTTCAGCTGGTACTGCTAGGGTGCCACAGCCCAACCTCCCACATTTCCACCACAGATGAAGCTTCATACTGCTGAGTCCCCTACTGCTGCTACCTCCGCGGTCATCTAAGGCACCGGAGGAAGCAGCAGGGCCTACCGGAACTGCGTCACAATCGCTCGCCATTCATTCCTATTTCTAGCACGCTCTCTTGCCTCTCTCACATCTATCCTCCTATCACCCAGAGCTTTCTTCACACCATCCATCCACCCAAACCTTGGCCTTCCTCTTGTACTTCTCCCATCAACTCTTGCATTCATCACCTTCTTTAGCAGACAGCTATTTTCCATTCTCTCAACATGGCCAAACCACCTCAACACATTCATATCCACTCTAGCCGCTAACTCATTTCTTACACCCGTTCTCACCCTCACCACTTCATTCCTAACCCTATCTACTCGAGATACACCAGCCATACTCCTTAGACACTTCATCTCAAACACATTCAATTTCTGTCACTCCATCACTTTCATTCCCCACAACTCCGATCCATACATCACAGTTGGTACAATCACTTTCTCATATAGAACTCTCTTTACATTCATGCCCAATCCTCTATTTTTTACTACTCCCTTAACTGCCCCCAACACTTTGCAACCTTCATTCACTCTCTGACGTACATCTGCTTCCACTCCACCATTTGCTGCAACAACAGACCCCAAGTACTTAAACTGATCCACCTCCTCAAGTAACTCTCCATTCAACATGACATTCAACCTTGCACCACCTTCCCTTCTCGTACATCTCATAACCTTACTCTTACCCACATTAACTCTCAACTTCCTTCTCTCACACACCCTTCCAAATTCTGTCACTAGTCGGTCAAGCTTCTCTTCTGTGTCTGCTACCAGTACAGTATCATCCGCAAACAACAACTGATTTACCTCCCATTCATGATCATTCTCGCCTACCAGTTTTAATCCTCGTCCAAGCACTCTAGCATTCACCTCTCTCACCACTCCATCAACATACAAGTTAAACAACCACGGCGACATCACACATCCCTGTCTCAGCCCCACTCTCACCGGAAACCAATCGCTCACCTCATTTCCTATTCTAACACATGCTTTACTACCTGTGTAGAAACTTTTCACTGCTTGCAACAACCTTCCACCAACTCCATATAACCTCATCACATTCCACATTGCTTCCCTATCAACTCTATCATATGCTTTCTCCAGATCCATAAACGCAACATACACCTCCTTACCTTTTGCTAAATATTTCTCGCATATCTGCCTAACTGTAAAAATCTGATTCATATATATGATTCATATTTTCCAATTCCAATTTTGATGTATATTATAGTAAGGATTTACATTAATATCCATTCCAATTCTCAGATATCAATTATCTAAGTCGGAAATATCGATTACTCTGTATAGAATAAAATAACCTTCATCATATAGACGAGAACAATTCGCTCATTTACTGATATATATATATATATATATATATATATATATATATATATATATAAATATCTTCATATGGTGTATATATGTATATATATGTATATACAGTATATATATATATATACATATATATACATATATATATATATATATATATATATATATATGTATATATATATATATATATATATATATATATATATAAATCTAAATATAAACAAATAAATATATCATATGTATATATGTATAAGAATACGCACGTATATGCACCACAATATCACACATACAGACACACACGCATACACACACACACACACACACACACACACACACATATATATATATATATATATATATATATATATATATATATATATATAGCAGGTATTGATATGCATTTTTTCGCCAAATATTATTTCACGAACGTAAATCCTTTTTCATTTTGGTTCTGAAAAAAATGTGAAAGAGAACTTTGACCAATTTAGTTAAAAAAATCATTTACGATGAATATGGCATCGCATGGAGACATGAATGGGAAATAAAATAGAATGGAAGAGAGAATCAAATTATCTTGGCCAGCGCCACTGAATAGGCCTATTAGTGATCCCCTGATCAAGAGAAGCATCAAACAGATGACGGTGTTTTTATGTGCATGGGCTCTGCATAGGCCTATTTATTCACAATGTCACGTGAATAGCCAAAATCCAATATACTTAGCTTCGCTTCCCTTGACTATGATATATTGAATTTTTTTTTTTTTTTTTTTTTTTTGGTGTGCGAATTCACGCTAATTCGTCAGAAAGGTGAAATATATATTTTTATGTTTTCACCCTTGTTTTGTATGTTGGTTCTTGAGCAGCTTCCTGACAACAATTTTAATCGTAGAATAATGAATCTTGCAGGGATTAACTGTTACGTAAAAAGCTGGAAATCATTAAATTTTGGAGGGTCAAAGGTCAAGGGCACGGTAAAGCAAAATGTCCAATTCACGTAATCAGCCATAAGTTCGGACATCGTTGTCACAGAGACTTCAAACTATGTTCACATTTGAGTATATGAAAATCCACGCCAATTAATACATAAGGTCAAAGGTCAAGGTCAAACAAAAGATCGAGAGATAAGCTGCCACGACGGAGGTCTGCTCTCTACTAAGTGCCATTCCAGTTCTCATTATGTTTTTTTCCCGGGGTCTTGTGTCAGGGAGCCATATGCCAATATACTTTATTGATATCACAATGCTTCTCTTTAAGAGTTCCT
>NC_090753.1:49724588-49732088 GCF_036898095.1 Palaemon carinicauda
AATATATTTAGAATGATAGTTTCCTTTTGGACGATTGTTTTTTCTTAAGTAGATATAAGAACTCTGAAAATTTTATGAAGTTTGTTAATCGGAAGGATTTATATTCAAGGCTAAGTTTTTAAGGATTCATGTAAATAGATCCAACTTTTCAATTAGGAGAATTTAAGAGAATTTTCATGGTTAATAATAATGTTGTTAATTCATGTCTAGACTATCATAAACTTCAGAAGTTCAAACTTGCAGCAAATGATTTTTATGTTAAACAGGCTGATTTAAGACTCTTTATATAGTTTACATATGAAAGATATGTTTTAATATTGTTACTGTTCTTAAGATATTTTATTTCAATTGTTCATTAGTCGTCATATAGTTTTTATTTCCTTATTTCCTTTTCTCGCTGGGCTATTTTTCCCTTTTGGAGCATTTAGGCTTATAGCATCTGGCTTTTCCAACTAGAGTTGGAGATCTACTACTACTACTACTAGTAGTACTACTACTACTACTACTGCTACTACTACTACTACTAATGATAATAATAATAGTAGTAGTAATAATAATAGTAATAGCAATATCTTTAGTAGTAGAAAATAACCAGGGCAAGAAATTGCTTCATGTACCATAATTGTAAATAAATAAATGAAAACTTGTATTTTAAGTTAGAAATTCCTTTTTGCTTTAATTCACTTGCTTATATTTTGACATACTAGTTATCTATGGGAAAATATACACACTGCATAGTAATAAACATTTGTATATGCATATACCAACACACATTTTAGCCCATAACTCCAGCTACATCAAACATTTAATTAACACAGGTAAATACTTTCACGATTTATGTTTTCCTCAGCTAAGCTAAAACTCGACAACTCTTGGAGTGCTTCAACCCTTTCACTACCATTGGTGACTTATTAAAAAAAATAAAAGGTAAACATCTTTTAAGATCATTCAAAACATATCAAGTTGGTATTCATTACTTAGATCTTGATGAGAACTGTCCAATAGATATCAATAATCTAGGGTTCGTGAGGTCTTGAAAGATTTTGCTACATCAGCAGTTTTCTTGAATTCACCACTGGCGCTGAAAGGGTTAAGGATATATAAGGAAAAAGTGATAGATATATTCGTTATTTTCATCCTTCGAGTTATGTCGCTGAACGAGGTAATTTCCTTTGATTTACGATCTCGGTTTTTAAGGTTTTTGAGAGAAAATTGAATCTAAAACACACTTAAAGCCTGTGCACACACGCATAACTAAATATGTACTCTCTCTATCTCTCTCCCTCTCTCTCTCTCTCTCTCTCTCTCTCTCTCTCTCTCTCTCTCTCTCTCTCTCTCTCAGACACACACACTAACACACACACAAACACACACACAAATATATATATATATATATATATATATATATATATATATATATATATATATATATACTGTATGTATATATATATATATATATATATATATATATATATATACAAATAAATAGTACATATACCTGTACATACATACATATGTAATCATACGCAAACACACAAGCACACGCACATTATATATATATATATATTTATATATATATATATATATATATATATATATATATATATATATATATATATATATATATATATTTATATATATCTGCAGATTATCTAAATATGCATATACACATATATGAATATGTGTGCATCTATCACATATTCCAATAAATAAAGGAAAGACATGGTACAAATAAATAAAAATACCAAAGACAATAGCATGATAAAAGAAGTGAAGAAAAATACCTAGCAAACAAAGGTAAAAATCTCACCATACTTCTTCCCCCAAATGGCTACTCAAATGGCTATGAAACTCTCCACTTTCCCCCTACAAATTCGCATCAGTAACTTGAATTGCCCAACTTTTTTTCCCCCAGCACCACCGTCCACGTCACCACAGGTCTCGTTTTCCCCCGATCTCACGACGTTACTAGGGAAAATGAGCTGTCTTATCCGCCCGCTTATCTTTCCTATGGCGCCTGACAGGGGTGAAATTCCTCGATCGCTTTACATTTATTTGGTTACGTTTTCTTCAATTCGTTCGTTCATGCTATGTGCTTTTCCTTTTTATTTTTTTGGGTATTCTTGTGTATATTCCTCGATCAAATATAAGTTAATTGGAAATATATATGTATATATATATATATATATATATATATATATATATATATATATATATATATATATATGCGTAAAAATCACAGGAAAACGTGATGCTCAGATGCAGAAGAACCACAGGGAAAATGAAAATACAGAATATACACTTGAGTCCTGACTAGTTTCGTGATACTTCCTCAGAGGAAGTATCACGAAACTAGTCAGGACTCAAGTGTATATTCTGTATTTTCATTTTCCCTGTGGTTTCTTCTGCATATATATATATATATATATATATATATATATATATATATATATATATATATATATATATATATATATGTACACAGACACGTCCTATCACTCACGTCTGTTTATGGTCTTTCTAAGCCAGTCTATACCCACAAATTTTCTTAGCTCGTCAATCCATAGTCTTCTATCCCTTCCCCTTTCTTCATTTGCAATCTCTAGTGACCCATTCTGTTATTCTTAATGTCCATCTATTATCTGTCATATTCATGATATGTCCTGCCCATTTCTTTTTCTTACATGTTGTTAGAATATCCTCTAACTGAGTTTGTTCTCGTATCCATGCTGCTCCTGTTCTGTCTCTTCGTGTTATTCCCATCATTATTCTTTCCATTGCTCTTTGAGATATAACTAGATTTTATATATATATATATATATATATATATATATATATATATATCTATCTATAAAGTATATATATACAGTATATATATATGTATATATATATATATATATATATATATATATATATATTCATGTGTATATATATATATATATATACATATATATATACATATATATATATATAATATATATATATATATATATATATATATATATATATATATATGTAAGCCATGTGTGTGTGTATGATTTATATATGGAATAATTTCATGAATATTTAAACATTTAAAAGTTAAGAGAATTTATCTCTCTCTCTCTCTCTCTCTCTCTCTCTCTCTCTCTCTCTCTCTCTCTCTCTCTCTCCTCTCTCTCTCTCTCTCTCCATTAAATATTAATCTTTTAATCCTGTGGTGATCTTTTAAGTGGTCACTGTATGTGAAGTAATTTCTTTTCAATGCATATATTTACTATTTATGCTAATGAACAGTAGAGGAACTCTGTCTGTCTGTCTGTCTGTCTGCCTATTATGATCACAATATATTTAAATATCAATTTCTCATTTTTAATCTTTCAAAATACCAAGTTTGATAGGACTCTCCTCAATCAATTTTACAATCGGACCCAATTTCCATCTGCGAGAACAGAAAGCGATATTCATCTAAGACAGAAATTGCAAACGACTCTCTTCTCTTCATTTATATTTTCAAGTCCCTTTTATCGTTTATCTCTGTTCCAATTTAGCTTCGTCCATCAGTTATTTTGTCGGAGGTGCAATTGCCATTTTACTTTTCCCTTTGTCTAGTTGGTCTGATGGCTGAATCCGATTGGAAATATCTTTTGTACTAACCTGTTCACATCCTTTTTAGTTTCTATTTTTATTAGGCTTTTGTTTCTCCCTTCGTTAGTTTATGATTCATGGGAAAAATATAGAAAGGCTAAACAATTAAAATCAATAGTCGGTATTTTGCAGGTTTTTATTTTTATTAAACAAAGAGGTAATAAACATTTTGTTTTTTAAAGTTTATATATGAAAGATCTATTAAAAAGTTGTTAATGTTCTTAGTGTCTTACTTTGATAGTTCCTACCTTCTTTTGCAGTTTATTTATTTCCTTATTTCCTTTCCACATCGGGGTATTTTTCCCCGTAGCAGCCCTTGGGCTTATAGCATTTTGCTTTTCTAACTAAAGTTGTAGCTTCGTCATCATCACCTCCTCCTACGCCTATTGACGCAAAGGGCCTCGGTTAGATTTCGCCAGTCGTTAAATCAATTACTTCTTCATTCATCATCTCTCACTTCACGCTTTATAGCCCTCAGCCATGTAGGCCTGGGTCTTCCAACTCTTCTAGTGCCTTGTGGATCCTAATTGAAAAGTTTGGTGAACAAATCTCTCTTGGGGAGGTGCGACAAGCAAGCCCAAACCATCTCCATCAATCACTCATCATGATCTCATCCACATATTTCGCTCGAGTAATCTCTCTTATAGTTTCATTTCTAATCCTGTCCTGCTAATCAACTCCCAATATCTTCTTAGGGCTTTGTTCCCAAATCTACAAGATCTGTTGGATATTATTTCATTGTCATACCTCACCTCATGTCCATACAGTAACACCGCCCTCACTAAACTGATGTATAGCTTGATTTTAATATGTAATTTCAGGCGATTTGATTTCCCAATTTACTTAACATAGCTATTGTCTGATTTCCTTTTTTCAATCTTCCATTAAACTCAAATTCTAAATGATTCTACTTCATTAATCCTTTCTCCTGCTAGTGATATTTCTTCTTCCATTGCACATTCCGTTCTCATCTCTGTCTTTCATTTATTTATCTTGAGCCCTATCTCAAGTGATACTTCATTCATTGTGGTAAGAAAGCTTCTAAGTCCCGTTGAGTTCTACTAATAAGGAGGTATTATCAGCATACTCTAGGTCAGTTAATTTCCTGTTACCAATCTAGTCCAATCCTTCTCCACCGTCCCCAACTGTTCTATGCATTACAAAAATCCACGAGGATGATAAACAACGTACGCGATAACACCATTCCCTTGCAGTACTCCACTGTTCAAATAGGACTCCACTAACATTACCACTGTACTTGCTATGGTCATGAGCAGACGTGTTAAAATTTACATATTTAAGAGGAACTCCATAACTCAGGACTTCACAAAATTGGCCGGTACACACTATCAAAGGTTTTTTCATAATCCACAAATGCCATCAAAAGTGGATTTCTATATTCTACACCTTGCTTGACCACATGTCTTAAAATGAAAGTTTGGTCAGTGTTTTATTTTAATTTTTCATTTCTTTTCTTGTATATCAATTTTCGTACTTCATTTCCCTCTCTGGGCTATTTTTCCCAGTTGGCCCCTTGGTCCTATAGCATCCGGCTTTTCCAACTAGTGATGTAACCTAGCTAATAATAATAATAATAATAATAATAATAAATAATAATAATAATATTATTATTATTATTATTATTATTATTATTATTAATTGGTTAGCTATAACCCTAGTTGGAAAAGCAGAATGCTCTCAGCCCAGGGATTCCAAAAGGGAAAAATAGCCCAGTGAAGAAAGGAAACAAGGAAAAATAAAATATTTTAAGAACTGTAACAACATTGAAATAAATATCTCCTATATAAACTACAAAAACTTTAACAAAACAAGAGCAAAAGAAATAACAAAGAAGAGTGTGCCCGATTGTACCCCAAAGCAAGAGAACTCTAACCCAAGACAGTGGAAGACCATGGTACAGAGGCTATGGCACTAAGCAAGACTAGAGAACAATCGTTTGATTATAGTGTCCTTCTCCTAGAAGAGCTGCTTAACATAGCTAAAGAGTCTTTTCTACCATTGTCAAGAAGAAAGTAGCCACTGAACAATTACAATGCAGTAATTAACCCCTTGAGCGAAGAAGAATTGTTTGGTAATCTTAGTGTTGTCAGGTGTATGAGGACAGAGGACAATATGTAAAGAACAGACCAGAGTGTGTTTTGGTGTGTGTGCAGGCAAAGGGGCCCCATAACTCTCTACCTATAGTATCTCAACGGGTGGCTGGTAATAGATTAATAATTTTTATAAAATTTCAAACGGAGCAGGACTTTATAAGGTTCGCAAATGCAAAATATTTATTTGTTTTTCAAAACATAATGGAATTTTGCATAAGCCATTTTTTCCCAAATTATATACACAGAAGCTCATGTATTCAAGGATTAGTAATTCTCTTTGGATATTTTAATAGCTATAGTATCCAAACAATGTATTGATAGAATAACTGGGAACTAAAAGGTCTATCTACACAAGATATTAGAAATAGTCTAAAACACTAAAATATCCAGAAAATGCCATATCAATGTCCTATCTATCGACATAAGTCCTTGAATATTTTCTAGAACGCTAAAGTATCCACTATATTATTATTATTATTATTATTATTATTATTATTATTATTATTATTATTATTATTATCATTATTATTATTATTATTATTATTATTATTATTATTATTATTATTATTGTAATTATTATTATTATTATTATTATTATTATTATTATTATTAACTAAGTTACATCATTAGTTGGAAAAGCAGGATACAATAAGGCCAAGGTTTTCAAGAGGGATAAAATAGCCCAGTGAGGAAAGTCAATAAGGAAAGAAGTACACCACAAGAGAAGTAATGAACAATTAAAATTTTATTTTTAAAGAACAATAACAACATTAAAACAGATCCTTTATTTATAAACTATAACAAAGAGACTATTTCAGCCTGTTCAACATGAAAACATTTGCTGCAATTTTGAACTTTTGGCATTGTCCCGAACGGCCAAACATAGCATCCCAAGAATTACCGAATATTAGTAATATTACTGAAACTATTAAAGGTTTAAAGCCAGCTCTTGAATGGCAGAGGCAATGGACACTGACATTGCCCTATCAAGCAATGTAATGCCTTAGAGACTGACCATATTACATATGATCAGCGCCCAAGTGCCCTATCTACCAAAGATAATACCAAGGAGGGCCAGGCAATGGCTGCTGATGACTCAGCAAATAGACCTATAGGCTCCCACAAATCCCCCATTCTTATCTCACAAGGATGGTAAGGTTCCAGCGACCGAAGGAACTAACGAGTTTGAGCGGGACTGGAACCGCAGTTTGGCAATCACCAGGCAAGGACGCTACCACCAGGCCAGTCTACCTAGCATCAAACTCTATCCCGAAATCCAATAAAAGCTACTAGTGCTTCTTTGAGGACGGGTCGGGGATTGGGGGAGGAAACCTTCTTCAGTGACTAACTTATTCACTTTGAGGAGTTTAATGCAAGAATTCCTAAACCAGATCAGTCCCTCTCTAGAATTGCATTGTGTTGGATCTTAGAGCCTAAGAGGCTGAGGCTTTAAGAGGGAAATTAAGATTGAGTTTTTGGATGTTTGGTAAACTTCATTGATGTTTTATACGGGATTTCAAAATGAATGTTTTTTTCCAGTGTTTTCAAATGAATACACAGGGTGTGGTATTATATGAAAGCATATATACACACACCCAAGCATACATATATCTATTTATCTATCTATAAATGGACAAAATAGTTTTATATATATATATATATATATAATATATATATATATATATATGTGTGTGTGTGTGTATATATATACATGTGTTTGTATATATATAATAGGCTATATATATAAAAGATATATAAT
>NC_090753.1:49736448-49741448 GCF_036898095.1 Palaemon carinicauda
TCCCGGCTTTTTTTATATTCACTTATATTTTATATTCATTTTATATTCCCCCTCCCTTCACTCTCCTCCACCTTCTTCTCTCTATTCAAAATGTTCTTCTTCTTTGCATATCTCATTCCTTCTTAAGCATCGTCTTCTTATCCACCATCGTTATCATTAATTCTTTACTTTATCCTTCCTAAAGGAGACATTTCACTGCAGGTGAGTCCTCTCTCTTTTTTCTCTCTTTTTATTTCTTTTTCTTTTTGGTGAAGCGATCCTTTCATCTTTGGTTTTTTTTATTAATTTTTTTTATCAAAAGCCTTTTTTTTTTCTTTTTTTCTTTCAGTAAATCCCGAGTGCATGAGTTTTTATCTGTCTTTCTTTGCAATGATTCTCTGATAAATTGGATTTCCTTTTTTTAGAGCTGAAAACTGGAATATTCAATTATCCTTGCACTCATATATATATATATATATATATATATATATATATATATATATATATATATATATATATATATATATGTGTGTGTGTGTGGTGTGCGTGTGTGTGTGTGTATTTGTGTCTGTGTATATATATGTGTGTGTATATATATATATGTATATAAATATATATATATATATATATCTACCTACAATATATATTATATATATATATATATATATTATATATATATATATACAGTGTATGCGGGAGAAAATATGCATCTATATATTTACAAATATATATATATATATATATATATAATATATATATATATATACACACACATATATTTATGCAGTATATTTAAATATATAAAAAGTAAACACACACGCATATATAGTATATATATATATTATATATATATATATATATATATATATATATATATATATTATATATATACATATATACACACACAAATTTATTACTCAGCGTTAACTCATTTCTTGTAAATAAATAACATTACCATTGGTTTTTTTTATTTGCACTGCACACATTTAGGGCACACATTTATAGGCTGATATGTACCCCATATATATATATATATATATATATATATATATATATATATATATATATATATATATATATATATTTACAACACACACACACACACACACACATATATATATATATATATATATATATATATATATATATATATAACTATATGCACTGTAATTTCTGGCACTTGATTATTACTTTAGAGTTTAATGAAAGTATCAACTATTCAGTAAATTAACTATTCCAGTATTTAGAACATAAGGTCATTATTAGTTTTCTTGTTATTATTATTTTTATTATTATTATTATTATTATTATTATTATTATTATTATTATTATTATCATTTTAATTTTTTTCATTATTTTTATTATTATTATTATTAATATTATTATTATTATTATTATTATTAGCTAAGTTATAACCCTATCTAGGAAAGCTAGACGCTATAGGCCAAAGGATTCTAACTAGAAAAAATAGCGTAGTGAGGAAAGGGAATTAGGAAATAAACTATAAGAAAAGTAAAGAATATAGATTCTAATTTATCTCAAGATCAATAATGTTGTTAAAATTGATATGTCATATATGAACTATGAAGAGAGACTTGTTTCATCCTATATAATATAACAAATATTCATTGCAAGTTTGTAAACAGTAGACCTTAACTGTACTCCTTTAATTCCCGTAAAAGAATAAGATTAACTAAAATCCTAGCTCTCAGAAATCAGGTTAATGGTTTTCCTGAAGCTGGTTATTAATGTCGGTAGGAAGTCAATCGCATGGAGAGATAATCGTACCCAACTGATCTCTAACAGCTTTGTGGAAGTCTCTGTAAATTATATGTGTTCTAGAGATTATCTCGAAAGAAACTGTTATCAAGATTCGTTCCAGAATTACGAGAAGTCTCTGAACTTTTTGTGGATCAAGTCCGAAATACTCCATCTTTGTAAGAAGCACATCTGTTCTTCCAAAATTTGAGGACGTCCTTGAGCAGCTTCGTTGGGTCTTTGAGCCTTTACAAAATTTAATTGGCGTCCCTCTTCCTCACTTGTTATTCAGAGCCTTTTCTGACAAAATTCTTCTTCCTTTCGGTGTAATTTCAAGAGACCCCAGAACACCTAGTTAGGTGTATTTTTGTGTAGTAAAGGAGGGGGTGTGCAGTGTGTCGCGGCTGGCTGTATGTCTTCGTGCTAAGTCATAAAAAGCTATTGCCTGGCCTTCATTGGGGAGGGCACTTAGTTAATTATAATGTACAAGTGCAATGACCTGACCCTTGCCTCCTCGGTCGCTCATGAGTAATCTTTAATCTTTTAAAACTTTAAAACAATATAATTGAGGTAGAGAAGATCCGATCCCCTAAATCCATTATTTTATTTAAATGTTATCTTTGTTGTAATAATCTGACCCTCTGCTGGCCTTCCAGGCCTCTTATACAAATTACTGGCTGTATAGAGGAAAATGGATTTCCTGGCATAAGGCCCCTATCCTCGTATAACAGTATAGCAGTTGGTTCATGCGATTTTTATAAATTTGCAAATTCTGATTCATCGTATCCTTGTGTATTTGTGTGAGAGAGAGAGAGAGAGAGAGAGAGAGAGAGAGAGAGAGAGAGAGAGAGAGAGTGAGAGAGAGAGAGAGAGAGAGTTGATATTTTGCTCATTTTCTGCTGTTCATTTTATCAAAATTATATCTGAATCAATGCTTTAAAACGAAAAAAAACGGCTTATTGTCATTTTATAGGCAGTAGGTTGGCCAAGGCACCCAGCAAACCCGTTGAGATACTACCACTAGAGAGTTATTGGGTCCTTTGACTGGTCAAACGGTACTACATTACATCCCTCTCTGGTTATGGCTCATTTTTCCTTTGCGTACATAAGCACTGAATAGTCTGGTCTCTTTTATTATACAGTCTCCTCTCTCTTCATACACCTGGCAATACTGAAATTACCAAACAATTTTTCATCTCAAGGGGTTAATTACTTCATTGTAATTGTTCAGTGGGTACTTTCCTCTTGGTAAGGGTAGAAGAGACTATTTAGCTATGGTAAGGACGACTTTTAGGAGAAGGATATTCCGAAATCAAACCATTGTTCTCTATTCTTGGGTAGTGCCATAGCCTCTGTACCATGGCCTTCCACTGTCTTGGTGTAGAGTTCTCTTGCTTGAGGGTACGCTCGGACACATTATTCTATCTGTTTCCTTATTTCCTTTCCTCAATGGACTATTTTCCTGTTGGAGTCTTTGGCCTTGTAGCATCCTATTTTTCCAACTAGGGTCGTAGCTTAGCTAATAATAATAATAATAATAATAATAATAATAATAATTTGTTCCCAAAACCTCGCCACTTAAGCCAAAAGCAGCATAATGAGTGCATTCACAGGAAGTTTAGTACCTAGAGAACAACATCAAAGAAGCCTTGTTTTCTATTGTTTAGTGAAAAGAACGGAACGCTACCGACTATCACGGACGATATGACAGCCAATCAAAATACACCTGAATACAAAGGGCTCCGAATTCCCCCCCCCCCCCCCTTACCACCACCACCTTCCCGCAAGCAAAACGTTTTTTTTTTCCTTTTCTATCACATGGTCGGCTATCCTTTTATAGTATACCTATCTGAGAGAGAGAGAGAGAGAGAGAGAGAGAGAGAGAGAGAGAGCAGTATTTTCTTAATCCGTGACGTATTTTACAGTACTTTTATGATATACTTTTCCCTCACATCCCGGACGTCAGAGAGAGAGAGAGAGAGAGAGGAGAGAGAGAGAGAGAGAGAGAGAGGGAGCAGTTTTTCTTAATCCTTTACTTATTTTTCTGTACTTTTACGATATACATTTCCCTCACATCCCGCCGTCAGAGAGAGAGAGAGAGAGAGAGAGAGAGAGATTCTGTTACTGATACATGGTCCATTATTTTTATGATGTGGCTTATGAGAGCCTTTTGTTAAGTCCAAAAATTAGAAGCGTTTCTTTTGGCCGTTGCGACCAAACAAAAGCGGTTGAAACAATAGCTCCTCTTTGTTTTGCTGTTTGTTCGCCGATCGCCCGTTTAACAATAGCGAAGCGGCTTTTCTAGTCAAAGGGTAATGTCAACTCGACAACAGGTGCTCGCGTGCGAGCTCGCGTAAACGCGCGTGCGTTCTTTCGTGTTTATTGTTATGCGACGTCATTTCAAAGGGATGAGGGAAAAGTAAGGAAGTTTTATGTTTTGATATTTTATATTTTTGCGTCATTCAGGAAGATGACGATACAGTCAGTTTTTTATTACTTGTTTTATATCAGTATGATACCCATTATTATTCCTATAGAGATAATGAAAATAGGATTATTATTAAACAAACAGGTTCTCCAACGAATAGATTTACTTTAATAGTATCTTTAGACACATTCAAAGCTTTGAACAATCCGTTAAAAATCATCTTTTCTGATATAATGATGACGCACAGTAATATAATGAAATGAATGTCGGCAAAATGTAAACGTGGGACATATTCACGATTTATAAAAAATCTATGTGAAGATAAGAAAGGCCATTGTAGTTATGGTTAGATGACTATATATTATGTTTTTTTTTTTTTAATGTTAATTGAAGTGTGATATATACGTCATGCTTTATGCCAGATAACTCAAAATCAATTAATCAATACATTAAACTTAACTGAGAGGCCCTCTCTAAATGGGGATACATTAACGTGCTGGAAGTACCGCTATAATCAGCAAAGCTGTACGAGTCATGGCCACCCATACTAGGTTGGTTTGCTGTGAGCGATCAGGCTAAAGTCTCCCGCCATCAACAATCCGCACTGGCCAGCGTGATGATAAAAACTGCCCAACCCCAGACATCAGTTGATCGAGGACTTTGTCCTGCAGTTGACTGGAAACTGATGCATTTATTACACCTACCACCGAAGTTGGAAGGAGGTTGTTTTCGCCCCTGTTTGTGAGTTTGTTTGTGTGTGTGTCCGTTTATGAACAGCCATATGGCCACAATTTTAATCGTAGAGTAATGAAACTTGCAGGGATTAATTGTTATG
>NC_090753.1:49746448-49756448 GCF_036898095.1 Palaemon carinicauda
TTATAAGTTAATTTGAAAAGGTTAAAATGGAAAACCTAGGTAAGCAGATGGCAGAACTAACCTCATAATGATACTAACAATTGGTCGTCTATTGTCCTGCAAAAAAAAAAGAAAAAAAAAAAAGAAAGGAATATTTACATGATAGAATGTGGTCGGTTTTAAGGGCATTGTCCAGCTAGTTAGGGCATTGTTACTGTTCCTTGCCTCTGTGACGGTGCCGAGAGAAGGTTGTGAACTCAAAGGCAGTGTGAAAGCAACTGAGTTAGTTTGTTGTAGAACACTCTCCTTTATATACAAAATCTCAAAGCAACAAGAATTTTCATGTTTGAAAGTCGACACTGTTACAGAGGAGAAAAGCAGACATGATTTTTCAGGTTCTTTTTAGTGCGAGGGGAGAGCGAAGATACAAGCACAAAATGAACTATGTACGATCGTGTGACACACGGTTGGTACACCTCTGACATTCATGAGTTGTCTTTAAAACTTTCATAACAGCTTTATTTACTTGTCCAATTCAAATTTATTTCTATAATGAACAATTGGCATTCTTACCTTGGCTTCCTCAAGCGGTTATAATCTCTTCAGAATCTTATGCATTTATTTTTCAACCTATTTTCGGTAAAATATTCATTGACACATACATTACATTACAGGCTCTAGCGTTGGCCTCCCACCACACATTCACTGACATTTGTATATCAACTTCTGGGATTTATTGATCTCAATTGGTATTATGAACCAGCAGTTACCATACTTCCCCCATCCATATCAAAATTTATTCGCTGCTGCACCATTCTATAAAATCTATTAAATTTATCTTTAAATCTCAATTGTAAACATTGACGTAATTTTTTTTTTTTTTTTTTTTTTTAAATCCACAAATAGAATTCCCCTTTTTTGATAAAACAAAAATATATATATTCATGTAACTTGGTTGTTTAACAATGCAAAATATTCATCTATTCAGAATTTTATGACAAAACCTTTACTTTTTGGCGCATAGCACAGACAATAATAAAAGTAACTGTATTTATATTTCATCAGGAAATGTCAAATTTGTATTCAGCCAGTAATCAAAATCGGCCAAACTGTGGTCAGAATTTATTCCAGAGGACTTTGATATACGAACAATGTAGTGCTTCAATCAAAGTAGTCCGTGTTCAGACAGAGATGTGTAATAACAATTAAATCAGACAGAGATGTGTAATAACAATTAAATATTCATTTAATTTTCACTTCGTTGAAACAAATTTGAGAATGTTTACTCCAGAGGTACATCTACTGGTCGCTCTTTTTTTTTTCTTTTTTTTTCTTATTAAAGTAGATTTTATAGTGTTAAAGATATCGTATTTCAAGTTTAACACTTTCTTCCAATATTCCTATTGCAAAATGATATTAGAAATATGTGTATATTTAACGTTTATTTACTCGAAGCTCAAGATATTAAACATTTTCAAATATAATTAATCACTTACAAATAAATTAACTACTTAAAAGTTTACAGGTGTCTAGTTTTAGTTCCAGTTTCATCAAAATAGATGCTCACCAGAACGTCATCTGGGCAAGCACCCCCCACTGTGGTGCCTAACCATAGCAGTGGCCTCCGCAGTAAACAGCTTAAACTCACAGTCCTGGAGTGGGATCGATCTGCTGCCATGCAAATGCTAGGCGAACGCCTTACTACTGTACTAGCCAGGAGGCTATTGGTGTTTAGTAGCAAATGATTATAAAGAGAACTTTCAGGAAATAATGAATATATAAAATTTTGAATTAGAAAATTCTCGAAACATCTTTAATAAGATGTATTAAGACCACACTATAGGAATCGAAGAAATATTCATATACACAATACGCAGATCAATGAGTATTCCTTCTTCATTCATGCTTTGTTGCATTAACCTCTCTCTCTCTCTCTCTCTCTCTCTCTCTCTCTCTCTCTCTCTCTCTCTCTCTCTCATGAAGAAATATTCTTATACACAAAACGCAAATCAATATTCCTTCTTCATTCATGCTTTGTTGCATTTAACATCTCTATCTCTCTCTCTCTCTCTCTCTCTCTCTCTCTCTCTCTCTCTCTCTCTCTCTCTCTCTCTCATCAAGTAATATTCTTATACACAATACGCAAACCAATGAGTATTCCTTCTTCATTCAGGCTTTGTAGCATCTCTCTCTCTCTCTCTCTCTCTCTCTCTCTCTCTCTCTCTCTCTCTCTCTCTCTCTCTCTCTCTCTCTCTCTCTCTCTCCTATTTTTTCTTTTGTCTAAATACGCAAGACTCATGCCAATGTAATTCATGAAGCGTAATAATTATGAACATAATGAATCCCTTCCATTTCAATGGTAATATTCTAAAATTAATTCTTGATTAGTCAATCTGACCATGCAATTCAGCCTCTAATTCGAGATCGTATGATAATACATGCATGTATGAATATAACTATGCCTTTATTTATGTCTAATCTATTTATAATTGGATGGTGGGTTATTTATATGCAAATAAGTGAATGATACTTTCTGGTTTATTGACGATTCATCCTTTTCTGTATAAATTTGGTATGAACTGCTTTTACATTCTTATGAAACATCTTTTTGTTAGATTAAATAGTTATGAATATATGTATTTATATATATATATATATATATATATATATATATAGATATAGATATAGACATATATATATATATACATATATAGATATATATTTATATATATAAATATGTATATATATATATATATATATATATATATATATATATATATATATATATATTTATATATATATATGTGTATATATATATATATATATATATATATATATATATATACACATATATATATGTATATATATATATATATATATATATATATATATATATGTATAATTATTTTGGTAAGGAAATGTGCCGTTATTCACAATGGTGGTAGATGGTAGAGAGAGAGAGAGAGAGAGAGAGAGAGAGAGAGAGAGAGAGAGAGAGAGAGAGAGAGAGAGAGAGAGAGAGAGAAGATTAAATTAGTTTTTGTTTGTGAGAATTTGGTAGAGAAAGGGTTCAGAATAAGACATTTTTTTCAGGAGAATCCTTGAAAACAGAAAGACCAAGGGGCGGATTCTGAAGCAGGTAGACAGACTGATAAAGAAAAAAGACAGACATATGAAGCAGGTACACAGACTGATAGATAATAAAAGACAGGCATATGAAGCAGGTACACAGACTGATAGATAATAAAAGACAGGCATATGAAGCAGGTAGACAGACTGATAGATAATAAAAGACAGGCATATGAAGCAGGTAGACAGACTGATAAAGAAAAAAGACAGGCATATGAAGCAGGTAGACGACTGATAAGTAAAAAAGACAGGCAGATGAAGCAGGTAGACAGACTGATAAGTAAAAAAGACAGGCAGATGGTTAAACAAGGTAAAACTGACAGACAAGACTGAAAGCAAAGCAAAGTTCTTATGAGGCAGACAGATACACAAGAAAACAGACATTTAGATAGACAGGTAGACATAAAGTCTGATAAATAGCTTAAGATAAAGACAAGATTACAGATAGACAGGCAAAGAATTTATAACCTATTTTTTTTAAGCCAAGACATTATAAAAAAAGGCCAGAATATCTCTTCGAATTAAGGGGGGGGGGGGAATGCTTTAAAGAATCTAGTAGAAAAAATATAGATTTAACTGAAATAAATATTACTGATTTATAAAATATGAAGAGAACTTTTTGTGAGACTCAAATGTAAATGCTATTGATGATTTTTTTTTTTTATCGAAGTTTTTTTTTTTTGTTTTCATGGAAATAATTACCTGAAATCGAGCTCTAATCTTTTAAAGATTTTAAAAATAAATGTGACTGCTGGACCTATTTTATTTTCAAGTTGATCAGTAAAAATTTAACTTAAAATCGAGAGTAAAAGTATTTGTTAGAAATTAAATAATTTTTACTTTTTAAGAGTAGAATTGTTTGATAAAGGTTCATGATTAGTCATCACTGACTACACATCGTCTACAAAGAATTCTCATGTTTGAGGGTACACTTGGGCACACTTCTCTAGTTTTTCTTCCTCTTGTTTGTTTTCCTTTATTTTGAAGATTTTATAGTTTTTTTTTAAGATTTATCTTAATGTTCTAAAAATGTTTTATTCTAAATTGATGAGTGTGAATATCGTATAAGGCTGATATTAGCAATTTTCCTTGCTCAATTATTATAGCAGCAAACGTCATTATTTTGTGCACCATGAAAGCGAGAATAGACAATTAATAATGATTTTCAACCGATAACCGATTTTATTTTTCAAGGTTTAGTTCGAGAAATAATTTACCTAAATTAAATCTCAGTAAATTATTTTCTCAACTTACCATTTATTGCCATTTTCATTTATATACTTCTATTAACTTTATATTTATTTTTTTTATTTTTGCAATTGATATTTTTAATCAGACTTTTGTATGATGAAGAGTACCATGCGCCAGAAAATTATACTTGATAGAAATAATGATAACAGGAAAAGAATAAAATCAAAGAAACGAATGAATAAAGAATAATAGAATTTCATTCCTTGTAATCATAGCAGCGTTTTGAAGAATAATGTTTTTTTGTAATTTCAGTCTTTTGGAATCGTTTTGAATATTAAAGATGCATTCTGAGCAATGATGTTTCTGTAATTTGTCTTCTGGAAGAAAATAGTGAAAAAAAAAGAATAAAATGACAAGAAATGAAATAATATTGAAGAAAGTAATGACTAAAGAATAATAAGATTACAAGAATTGAAATAAAATGGAAGAAAGTAATGAATGGAGAATAATAAGATTACAAGGAATGAAATAAAATGGAAGAAAATAATGACTAAAGAATAACAAATTTAAAAGGAATGAAATGAAATGGAAGAAAATAATGAATAAAGAATTATAAGATTACAAGGAAAGAAATAAAATGGAAGAAAATAATGAATAAAGAATAATGAAATTAAAAGGAATGAAATAAAATGGAAGAGAATAATGAATAAAGAATAATAAAATTATTAGGAATGAAGTAAAATTGAAGAAACGAATAAATAAAGAATAATAGAATTACAAGAAATTAAATAAAATCGAAGAAAATAATGAATAAAGAATAATAAAATTACAAGGAATGAAATAAATGGAAGAAAATAATAAATAAAGAATAATAGAATTACAATGAATGAAATAAAATTTAAGAAAATAATGAATGAAGAATAATTAAATTACAAGAAAGGAAATAAAATTCAAGAAAATAATGAATAAAAAATAATAGAATTACAAGGAAGGAAATGAATTAAAAAAAAATAATGAATGTAAAATAATAAAATTACAAGGAATGAAAAAAATATCAAAGTGAATAATGAATAAAGAATAATAAATTTACAAGGAGGGAAATGAAATAAAAAAAAATAATGAATAAAGAATAATAAAATTACAAGGAATGAAATAAAATCGAGAAAAATAATAAATAAAGAATAAGCCCACACATTTTAGTATAGCAAATGAGAGTAAAACAGCTTCAACGAGAGAATAATGGTTTGAAAACGAGTTCGGCGAGTTATTCACTCAGGTCTTGGAGTAAGTAATTCCTTGTTAATTTAAAACCTGTCCTCCACTCTTACTGAAACGCCACTTTACCGCCTGTCAGACAGTAATTGGCTAGACAGGAGATTAACTCAGTGAGCCAGCTTTCTGTTTAGCTATTTGCTAAATGAGACAGAAATTTAATAGAAAAGAAGTTATTCTTTTAATTTACATAGATGGAACCAAATTACATTTCCTTTCTTTAATTAACTATGGCAACAGTGTTGATTAAAAAACTTTTAAAGTTGACTTCATTTTACATAGATATACGACACGTGTATGGAAATGACTTTTCTCGTTGAAGTATTTGCTTAAACACAATAAAATAAAAAAATTTAGCTAACCATTGCAGCACTCGTAACAAAAGCAATTTTTAAACCGAATACATTCCTACAACAAATGTCAAGGCCGTATTCGGAATATAAATGACATATCTGCAATTTATATCAGTATTCCTTTTAAATGGTACATTGATGAATCTCTCATGCACTATGGCAATGAATCCAAGCATTTCTCGCTATGAATCGCAGATTATATTGAAATGTATTCAAGATATCAAAATGCAATGCTATACATATATATTCTATTCAAGTCAATTTGAAACAGGCCACCGATCAAAGTTCTTATTATCCCATTCAATTTACTGTATCGATATCTCATGCAGATGTTTCAAATTACGTAGTACTTCAGACAGATGTACAATATCATTACTATAATAATTATTTAGGTTTCCGGTCGCCAAGGACCAATGAAAATATCTTAGAGATTGACCATGGAGGGACAGGCAATGGCTGCTGATGACTCAACAGGTAGACCTATAGGCTTGCCCAGTCATCATTAGCTCACATGGGATGGTGAGGTTACGTACACTACTATAAAACTATCAAATTCGAGCGGGTCTCGAACTCCAGTCCATCAGATTGCCAAGTAGGGACGTTACCAATAGGCGCCAACTAAACCTTTTCCTACATCCAATAGTGAAATTATAGTGAAAATATACTTACAGAGGGTTAAGCAAAAAAAGATCTAATGCACATCAATTTGAAACATATATCCTAAAAGATATATTGAGGCTCTTATATGAAATAATTCTCTACAGGTGTGATAATTGTTAAATATGAATCATATATTTCAAATTAACAAGTAAAACTGCTCGAATATACTTTGATAAATTTCAAATTCAAAATTTGAAGATTTAAAAGAGTAATTTTGAGACAGGAGTAATTGAATTATCATTTTCATATGTTCATTACATGGCAAGAGTCCATTTCAAATGACAAATTTTTTTAATTCAATAAATGCAATGAATAAGAGAGTACAGAGAAATATTTTGTTTATATAAAATATGCCATATGTGGATCATGGTGATGGGTAGATGGAGATGGTTTGGTCATGCTCATCGTAATGTCATATAGAGATTAGTTGACCAAACATTTAACTGTGCTCCACAAGGCACTAGAAGAGTTGGAAGACTCAGGCCTACATGGCTGAGGACTATGGAGTGTGAAGTAGGAGATGATGAATGGAGAAGTATTGATTTAAAAGTTCAAGATGGAGACAACTGGCGAAATCTAACCGAGGAGTTTCCATCAATTATCGTAGGAGATGATGATGATGGTGATGATGATAATGATGATGATGGTGATGGTGATGGTGATGATGATATTGATAATGAAGTTGGTTTCACGAAAGCAATTCTGTTAAGAAGTTCCACACAATAATTGAGAAATCATCTATCAGTCTATTGAGCAATCCAGAATGACCTGCTAATATATAAATAAAGCACAGAGAGCACAAATAAAAATGAAATTAACAAAGAATTACTCGTATATCAATTGGGATTTTCTATTTGAATAATATTCTGTAATCTATTCAATTATTCCGCCACTGTTCGAGATTAAGCCGTTTATATGCAAAAACTAATCAGTGCTTATTATAGTAGTCTGTGAATTGAGTCAGTAATGTGGAAATGAATACTGTAGGATGTCTGATGTAGATCTCTGGATCAGGCCCTGAATAATAAGATAGCAAAAACTGATTGATATTCTGTTCAAGATTTCCGTTATTTCAAATTGTTTAAAGTTAACTCAATTGAACTCTCTCTCTCTCTCTCTCTCTCTCTCTCTCTCTCTCTCTCTCTCTCTCTCTCTCTCTCTCTCTCTCTCTCTCTCTCTCCTTGTACGTGACTAATATGCAATTAATCATAATTGCTTATGAAGGGTTTATTATTAGGAACAGATCATGTCTGTCTGTTTGTCTTAGAGAGTGTGTGTATGGAAGTTCATCCCACTATGCACGTTCGTAATATTATACATTTATATGTATTTGAATGTTTCTCTTGCTGTTTAGAGTGACATGTCCGTCAATAATTTCTCTCTCTCTCTCTCTCTCTCTCTCTCTCTCTCTCTCTCTCTCTCTCTCTCTCTCTCTCTCTATATATATATATATATATATATATATGTATATATATATATATATATATATATATATATATATATATATATATATATATATATATAATCATCATCATCAGCCATTTGTAATCTACTACAGAACAAAGGCCTCAAATATGTCCTGCCACTTGAGTCTGATTATGGTCTTTCTCTGCCAGTCCACACCCGTAAACTTACTTAGTTCGTCAATTTTCGTCTTTCCTTTCTTACTGTGCTTCTTTTGCAATGTCTAGAGACCCAATCTGTTATTCTTGTATATATATATATATATATATATATAAATATATATATATATATATATATGTATATTTATATATATAGATATGTATATACATATATATATATCATATATATACAGCATATATATATATATATATATATATATATATATATATATATGTATACATGTATATATATATATATATATATATATATATATATATATATAGATACACTTATTCACTTATATATATGTAAATGTATATACTCACATGTATCACACCAATATATACACATATATATGTGTGTATATATACATACATATATATATATAGTTTTATGTATCTCTGTATATGTATTTTGTGATACATATTTGTGTGCGTGGGTTTAACAGAATACCAGCTGCCTATACGTGTGTTTACATATATATCTCTGGTAATGGATCTGCGCCAAAAGAGAGTTATAAACCTTTGTTTAAATAAACATTCTCTTCAGTAAAAGTTCTGCCACTCCATCGATGGAAATAATTAAATTGTGGCAAATTCTTGCTCTTCATCTATTAATTGAATTGAACGATTTTAAATAGTTTTTGTCATATTGTATTTAGGATAAATTTGAGTGGGATTACAATTTTGTTTTGGTTATGTCAACCTCTTTTGTACAAGGTAATAGATTTACTGGTTCACTCTTTTTAAATTATAGTAATCTTTATTGTTAAGTATATACTGTATATATATATATATATATATATATATATGTTTATAAACATATATATATATATATATATATATATATATATATATATATATCTT
Organism: Palaemon carinicauda; assembly: GCF_036898095.1. NCBI lineage: Eukaryota > Metazoa > Arthropoda > Malacostraca > Decapoda > Palaemonidae > Palaemon > Palaemon carinicauda. Next base: position 49,755,522 of record NC_090753.1, read on the forward strand.
ACAAAGCTGGTGTAACATGAAAGTAGTTTATTTTATTCACGTATTTCATTTGTGTGTTTAAGAAATGTTTAGTCAGCTCGTAAGGTGAGTTCCGCTCATATATGATTAAGTATATGTATGTAAATTTCATAAGACTGTATTCATTCATTTAGTTGTAATTTCATTCAGTTCCGTATATGTAGGTTTACATGATTTTAAAGAATTGCTTTTTTTATTTCACGTAGTTTTGTTACGGACTTATGTAAACTTGTTAAAAAGTATGTATGACACACACAAGGTATACTCTATGACAAACGCTAGGGATTTCTTCATGTTTGCACGTGGGTGGAAAAGGCATCAAGATTCGGGACTAAAGATTATTCTTTTTTTTTTATGTTTTGAGACGAGGGAGGGGGGGGGGGGCAGAGTTAGTTGAGAGTGTTGCCTCATTAGGCGATGAATGAGCCCCTTCTTCAAAGTGCCAAGTTGGCAACCTGACGTCGAGAGAGGATGTCTGGACCATGCCCTAACGCTATGAGAATTATTAACTAAAAGATTTTGGAATGAATGAAGATGATATATATTAGGGCCTAGCAATGCATAGGAACGAGGGATTCAGCCTGACCCTCAGAGAGAGCAAACATCCGACAGTCCTCTCACCAGCATCTCTCCTGCCACTATGACTATGTATTTCGTCTCCAACGTTCGTAGTGTTTCCTCTCAAATGTAAATAGTGTTTTTTCTCAATGTGAATAGTGTTTGATCAAATATTGAATTTCTGTGGGTTAAGTTGTAAGAAGTGCTGTGTATATGTGAGTACACTGATATTGTAAATATTAATTGGTTTTGTTACTGGCCCTGGGAGATTTGGTTAAAAAGTGAAGTGTATTTATTTTTACTTAACTGATCGGTAACCTTGTGTGAGCCCTAACGGCGTAAGAGTACCAG
>NC_090753.1:49761448-49773948 GCF_036898095.1 Palaemon carinicauda
CTGGTTAGAGAGGTGGGGAGTACCATGAGAGGTAAATTAGGAAACCATAATCTCCTACAAATTGCCGAACCAGCAGGCTGTGATTAGGAAAGGGGGGAGGGGTAAGAAGGGTAGAATCTGTGAGTGTGTGTGTATATGTATATATATATATATATATATATATATATATATATATATGTATATATATATATATATATATATATATATATATATATATCTAAATATTCATATTATAAAGATCTGCAATAAAACGGATTAACAATCCACCTTTGCAGTGGAATTACATCAAAAGATTTCAGCGTTTCATACAAATTCTCAAAGTACTATTGACGTATATCTTTTTTCGTTAGTCAAGTCTCTCTCTCTCTCTCTCTCTCTCTCTCTCTCTCTCTTCTTCTTCTTCTTCTTCTTCTTCTTCTTCTTCTTCTTCTTCTCCAGTCCCTCAGTTTATTTTAGTTAGTTAATATGCTGCTGTATGAATGGTACGAGAATGTACTATATTTATTATTATTATTATTATTATTATTATTATTATTATTATTATTATTATTATTATGATTATTAATATTATTATTATTATTATAATTATTATTATTATCATTATTTTTATTATATTATTATTATTATTATTAATATTATTATTATTATTACAAACTTTCGCTCAAAAAGAAGTCTATTTTTTAAAGAGAGCAACTGGCTTTTAAAATTCATCGCTTATTACCCTTTTACCCTTTTGATATCGATCCGTTCCAGATTGGAATTTCCCATTTTGTTGGGGAATATTTTTTAATTTTTTTTTTTTTTACTATAGGTTGAAACTTTTGACTATATGGTTGTAACGCCAGTTAGGTAAATAAAGAAATCAGAAGAGAGAGAGAGAGAGAGAGAGAGAGAGGGAGAGAGAGAGAGAGAGAGAGAGAGAGAGAGAGAGAGAGAGAGAGAGAGAGAGAGAGAGAGAGAAATCTGCTACAGAAAAGGATAAATTATTTTAATGATCATTTTCATTTCACTGGAAATGATGAACCGGAATTTTTGCTGATATACTAAAAAATATTTTTTGAATGTCCCCGCCTTTGTACTAAGGGTAATTTTTTTTTCTTTTCTTTTTTTATATAAAAAATCAACCAACAAACAACTCCATGCCCATATGTAACCGTACAGCGTTTTTTTAGTATAGCGTAGATATGTAATAGCTGATTTGGAAGTTATTTTGTAAAGGTTTAAATGGAAAACATAGGTAAATAGATTACAGAACTAACCTCTTACTAATAATAACAAATGGTCATCTATCATCCCTTCTAAAAAAAAAAAAAAAAAAAAAAAAATAGGATGAAGATTTACATGATAGAATATGGTGAGTCTTGAGGACATTGTCGAGTAGTTAGGGCATTGTCACTGATCCTTGTCTCTGACATTCATAAGCTGCCTTCAAGACCTTCTAGGAGAAGGACACTCCCAAATCAAACCATTATTCTCTATTCTCGGGTAGTGCCATAACATTTGTACCATGGTCTTCCACTGCCTTGGGTTGGAGTTTTCTTGCCTGAGGGTACATCCGGCCACACTATTCTATCTTATTTCTCTTCCTCTTTTGTTAAAGTTTTCATAGTTTATATAGGAAATATTTATTTTAATGTTACCGTTCTTGAAATATTTAATTTTTCCTTAATTCCTTTCCTCGCTCGGCTATTTTCCCTGTTGGAGCCCCTGGGGTTATAGTATCCTGCTTTTCCAACTAGGGTTGTAGCTTAGCAAGTAATAATAACAGCTTCATTTACTTGCCCAATGCAAGTTTACTTCTATAATGAAGAATTGGCATTCTTACCTTGGCTTCCTCAAGCGGTTATAATCTCTTCAGAATCTTATGCATATATTTTTCAATCTATTTTGGGTTGAGTATTCATTGACACATACATTGCATTACAGATTCTAGCGTTGGCCTCCCACCACACATTCACTGACATTTGTATATCAACTTCTGGTATTATTGATCTCAATTGGTTTTATGAACCAGCAGTTACCATACTTCCCCCATCCATATTAAAATTTATTCGCTGCTGCACCATTCTATAAAATATATTAAATTTCTCTTTAAATCTCAATTGTAAACATTGACTTTTTTTTTTTTTTTTTTTTTTAAATCCACAAATAGAATTCCCCTTTTTTGATATAACAAAAATATATATTCATCTAACCTGGTTGTTTAACAATGCAAAATATTCATCTATTCAGAATTTTATGACAAAACCTTTACTTTTTGGCGCATAGCACAGACAATAATAAAAGTAACTGTATTTATATTTCATCAGGAAATGTCAAATTTGTATTCAGCCAGTAATCAAAATCGGCCAAACTGGGGTCAGAATTTATTCCAGAGGACTTTGATATACGAACAATGCAGTGCTTCAATCAAAGTAGTCCGTGTTCAGACAGAGATGTGTAATAACAATTAAATATTCATTTAATTTTCACTTCGTTGAAACAAATTTGAGAAGGTTTACTCCAGAGGTACATCTACTGGTCGCTTTTTTTTTTTATCTTTTTTTTTCTATTTTTACAGTAGATTTGATAGCGTTCAAGGTATTGTATTTCAAATATAACAGTTTGTTCCAATATTCCTAATGCAAAATGATATTGGAAATATGTGTATATTTAACGTTTATATACTCGAAGCTCAAGATATAAAACATTTTCAAAAAGAATTATTCACTTACAAATAGATTAATTGCTTAAAGGTTAAACGAGTCTAGTTTCAGTTCTAGTTTCATCAAAATAGATGCTCACCAGACCGTCATCTGGGCAAGCACCCCCCACTGTGGTGCCCAACCATAGCAGTGGCCTCCGCAGTAAACAGTTTAAACTCACAGTCCTGGAGTGGGATCGATCTGCTGCCATGCAAATGCTAGGCGAACGTCTTACCACTCTACTAGCCATGAGGCTATTGGTGTTGAGTAATAAATGATTATAAACAGAACTCTCAGGAAATAATGAATATATAAAATTCTAAATTAGAAAATTCTCGAAAAATCTTTATTAAGATGTATTAAGACCACACTATAGAAAATGAAGAAATATCATTCATATACACAATACGCAGATCAATGAGTATTCCTTCTCCATTCATGCTTTGTTGTATTAACCACCCCCCCCCTCTCTCTCTCTCTCTCTCTCTCTCTCTCTCTCTCTCTCTCTCTCTCTCTCTCTCATATTTTTTTTTGTCTTAATACGCAAGACTCATGCCAATGTAATTCATGAAGCGTAATGATTATGAAAATGATGAATCCCTTCCATTTCAATGGTAATATTCTCAAATGAATACATGATTAGTCAATCTGACCATGCAATTCAGCCTCTAATTCGAGATCGTATGATAATACATGCATGTATGAATATAGATATGCCTTTATTTATGTCTAATCTATTTATAATTGGATGGTGGGTTATTTATATGCAAAATAAGTGAATGATACTTTCTGGTTTATTCAGGATTCATCCTTTTCTGTATAAATTTGGTATGAACTACTATTCCATTCTTATGAAATATCTTTCTGTTAGATGGAATAGTTATGAATGTATATATATATATATATATATATATATACATATGTATATATATATATATATATATATATATATATATATATAATGTGTTTGTGAGTGTGTATGGATATGTTAAATTATGGTATATGTATACATATGGACACAGGCACACAAGCATATATATGTATATATATATATATATATATATATATATATATATATATATATATATATATATGTATATATATATATATATATATATATATATATATATATTTATACACACACACACACATATATATATATATATATATATATATATATATATTATTTTTTGATAAGGAAATGTGCCGTTATTCTCAACGGTGGTAGAGAGAGAGAGAGAGAGAGAGAGAGAGAGAGAGAGAGAGAGAGAGTATTAAATCGGTTTTGGTTTGTGAGAGTTTGGAAAACAGAAAGAACAAGGGACGGTTTTTGATGCAGGTAGACAGACTAATCCATAAAAAAGACAGGCCGATGGTTAAACAAGGTAAAATCGACAGACAAGACTGAAAGCAAAGCAAAGTTCATATGAGGCAGACAGATACACAGGCAAACAGAGAGTTGGATAGACAGCTAGACTTGAAGTATGATAAATAGTTAAAGATAAAAACAAGATTACAGATAGAAAGGCAAAGAGCTTATAACTTCTTTTTTTTTAAGCCAATACATTACAAAAAAAGGCCAAAATCTCTCTTCGAACTTACAGTGGGTGACGGGGTTGGGGGGGGGGGGGGAGCGAATGCTGTAAAGAATCTAGTCAAAATAAATATGGATTTAACTGAAATAAATATCACTGAATTATAAAAAGTGAAGAGTACTTTTTGTGAGACTCAAAAGTAAATGCTATTGATGATTTTTTTTCTCGAGTTTTTTTTTTTTTTTTCTTTTAAAGATCTTAAAAATAAATGCGAAAGCTGAACATATTTTATTTTCGAGTTGATCAGTAAAAATTCAACTTAAAATCAAGAGTAAAAGTATTTGTTAGAAATCAAATAATTTATAATTTTTAAGAGTAGAATTGTTTGATAAAGGTTCATGATTTGTGATCACTGACTACACATCCTCTACAACGAGAATGACACTCCAAAATCAAATCGTTGTTCTTTAGTCTTGGGTAGTGCTATAGCCTCTGTACCACGCCCTTCCACTGTCTTGAATTAGAGATCTCATACTTGAGGGTACACTCGGGCACACTGCTCTATCTTATTTCTCTTTTCTATTGTTTTTTTTTCTATTTTGAAGATTTTATAGTTTTTTTTATATATTTATGTTAATGTTTTTAAAATGTTTTATTCTAATTTGATAAGTGTGAATAACGTTATAAGGCTGATATTAGCAATTTTCATTGCACAGTTATTATTGTAGCAATTTTCATTGCACAGTTATTATTGTAGCAAACGTCATTATTTTTTGCACTGTGAAAGCGAGAATAGACAATTAATAATGGTTCTAAACCGATAAGCGATTTTGATTTTCAAGGTTTAGTTCGAGAAATAATTTACCTAAATTAAATCCCAGTAAAGTATTTTCGTAACTTACCATTTATTGCCATTTTCATTTATATTCTTCTATTAACTTCTTATCTATTTTTTATTTTTGTAATTGATATTTTTACTCAGAATTTAGTATGATGAAGAGTACCTTGCGCCAGAAAATTATACTTGATAGAAATAATGATAACGGGAAAAGAATAATATAAAATAAAAAGGAACGAATAAAGAATAACTGAATTTCATTCCTTGTAATCATAGTAGCGTTTTGAACATTATATATGCATTGTGAACAATGATGTTTCTGTAATTTCAGTCTTCTTGAAGCGTTTTGAACATTATAGATGCATTCTGAGCTGTGATCTTTCTATAATTTTAGTCTTCTGGAAGGAAACAATGAAAAAAAAAATAATAAAATGACAAGAAATGAAATAAAATTGAAGAAAATAATGAATAAAGAATAAGATTACAAGGAATGAAATAAAATGGAAGAAAATAATGAATAAAGAATAAGATTACAAGGAATGAAATAAAATGGAAGAAAATAATGAATAACGAATAAGATTACAAGGAATGAAATAAAATAGAAGAAAATAATGAATAACGAATAATAAAATTGATAGGAATGAAATAAAATGGAAGAAAATAGTGAATAAAGAATAATAAGATTACAAGGAATGAAATAAAATGGAAGAAAATAGTGAATAAAGAATAATAAGATTACAATGAATGAAATAAAATGGAAGAAAATAATGAATAAAGAATAATAAGATTACAAGGAATGAAATAAAATCCAAGAAAATAATGAATAAAGAATGAAATACAATGAATGATATAAAATTGAAGAAACGAATGAATAAAGAATATTAAAATTACAAGGAAGAAAACAAATTAGAAGAAACTAATGAATAAAGAATAATAAGATTACAAGGAATGAAATAAAATCGAAGAAATTAGTGAATAAAGAAAAATAAAATTACAAGGAATGAAATAAAATGTAAGACATTAGTGAATAAAGAAAAATAAAATTATAAGGAATGAAGCAAAATTGAAGAAACAAATGAATAAAGAATAATAGAATTACAAGTAATGAAATAAAATCGAAGAAAATAAAGCATAAAGAATAATATAATTACAAGGAAGGAAATGAAATAAAAAAATAATGAATGAGGAATAATAAAATTACAAGGAATGAAAAAAAGCGAAGAGAAGGAATAAAGAATAAGCCCCATACTTGAGTATAGCAAATGAGAATAAAACAGCTTCAACGAGAGAATAATGGTTTGAAAACGAGTTCGGCCGAGTTATTTACTCAGGTCTTGGAGTGAGTAATTCCTTGTTAATTTAAAACCTGTCTTCCACTCTTACTGAAACGCCACTTTACCGCCTGTCAGACAGTAATTGGCTAGACAGGAGATTAACTCAGTGAGCCAGCTTTCTGTTTAGCTATTTGCTAAATGAGATAGAAGTTAAGTACTCCTGTTAGTCAAACTTTAATAGAAAAGAAGTTATTCTTTTAATTTAAATAGATGGAACCAAATTACATTTTTTATTCTTCAATTGACTATGGCAACAGTTTTGATTAAAAAACTTTTAAAGTTGACTTTATTTTACATAGATATACGACACGTGTATGGAAATTACTTTTATTATTATTATTATTATTATTACTATCCAAGCTACAACCCTAGTTGGAAAAGCAAGATGCTATAAGCCCAGGGGCTCCAACAGGGAAAAATAGCCCAGTGAGGAAAGGAAATAAGGAAATAAATAAATGAAGAGAACAAATTAACAATAAATCATTCTAAAATAAGAAACAACGTCAAAACAGACATGTCATATAATAAACTATCAACAACATCAAAAACAAATATGTCATAAATAAACTATAAAAAGACTATGTCCGCCTGGTCAACAAAAAAGCATTTGCTCCAACTTTGAACTTTTGAAGTTCTACTGATTCAACCACCCGATTAGGAAGATCATTCCACAACTTGGTCACAGCTGGAATAAAACTTCTAGAGTACTGCGTAGTATTGAGCCTCGTGATGGAGAAGGCCTGGCTATTAGAATTAACTGCCTGCCTAGTATTACGAACAGGATAGAATTGTCCAGGGAGATCTGAATTTAAAGGATGGTCAGAGTTGTGAAAAATCTTATGCAACATACATAATGAACTAATTGAACGACGGTGCCAGAGATTAATATCTAGATCAGGAATAAGAAATTTAATAGACCGTAAGTTTCTGTCCAACAAATTAAGATGAGAATCAGCAGCTGAAGACCAGACAGGAGAACAATACTCAAAACAAGGTAGAATGAAAGAATTAAAACACTTCTTCAGAATAGATTGATCACCGAAAATCTTGAAAGACTTTCTCAATAAGCCTATTTTTTGTGAAATTGAAGAAGACACAGACCTTATATGTTTCTCAAAAGTAAATTTACTGTCGAGAATCACACCTAAAATTTTGAAAGAGTCATACATATCTAAAGAAACATTATCAATACTGAGATCCGAATGTTGAGGAACCACCGTCCTTGACCTACTTACAATCATACTTTGAGTTTTGTTAGGATTCAACTTCATACCCCATAATTTGCACCATGCACTAATTCTAGCTAAATCTCTATTAAGGGATTCACCAACCCTAGATCTACATTCAGGGGATGGAATTGATGCAAAGAGAGTTGCATCATCTGCATATGCAACAAACTTGTTTTCTAGGCCAAACCACATGTCATGTGTATATAGTATGAAAAGTAATGGGCCAAGAACACTACCCTGTGGAACACCGGATATCACATTCCTATAATCACTATGGTGCCCATCAACAACAACTCTTTGAGATCTATTACTTAAAAAATCAGTAATAATGCTAAGAAACGACCCACCACTCCCAACTGTTTCAGTTTGAAAACAAGGGCCTCATGATTAACACGGTCAAAGGCAGCACTAAAATCAAGGCCAATCATACGAACTTCCCGACCACAATCAAGGGATTTCTGTACAGCATTGGAGATTGTAAGAAGGGCATCACATGCTCCAAGGCCTTTACGAAAACCAAATTGCAAACTAGGGAGTAGATGATTACCTTCAGCAAACCTATTCAGACGTTTTGCCAGAAGACGTTCAAAAACTTTAGATAATATGGGAGTTATGGAAATTGGGCGGTAATCAGTGGGACTTGAGCTACCACAAACACATTTACATAGAGGAGTAACATTACCAATTCTCCAACTAGTGCTAAAAGCTCCTCTTCTTGCTAACTTGCGCAAAATAACAGATAACTTTGGCGCTAAGAAATCTGCTGTCTTTATAAAAAACAAAGGAAAAATACCATTTGGGTCTACACCTCCATAAGCATCAAGGTCCATCAACAGAGCTTTAATCTCACGAAGTATTTGCTTAAACACAATAAGATTAAAAATTTAGCTAACCATTGCAGCACTCGTAACAAAAGCAATGTTTAAAACTCAATACATTCCTACAACAAATGTCAAGGCCGTATTCGGAATATAAATGACATATCTGCAATCTATATCAGTATTCCTTTTAAATGGTACATTGATAAATCTCTCATGCACTATGGTAATGAATCCAAGCATTTCTGGCTATGAATTGCAGATTATATTGAAATGTATTTAAGTTATCAAAATGCAATGTTATACATATATATTCTATTCAAGTTAATTTGAAACAGGCCACCGATCAAAGTTCATATTATCCCGTTCAATTTACTGTATCGATATCTCACGTAGATGTTTCAAATTGCATAGTACTTGAGACAGATGTAATAAATCCTTACTATAAATAATATTTTTTAATAGGTTTCAAGGTCGTCTGGGATCAGTAACAATATCCTAGAGATTAACCACGTATACATATGATCACCACAAAGCCCCTTCTCCGTGAAATTAGTAGCAGGGAGGGCCAGGCATTGGTTGCTGATGACTCAGCAGATAAATTTATAGGCTTGCACAATCATGCTAACCTTAGCTCACAAGGAAAGGCAGGTTGCGTACACTACTATAAAATTATCGAGCTTGAGCGGGCCTCGAACTTCAGTCCAACAGATTGCCAAGTAGGGACGTTTCCAATATGCGCCGAATAAACTTTTTCCTATATCCAATAATGAAATTATAGTGAAAATACACTTTAGGAGAGTTAAGAAAAAAGATCTATGATAAACATCAATTTGGAATAACTATCCCAGGAGATATATTGAGGGGCTTATATAAGATAATTTTATAAAAGTTTGAAAACACGGGATAATAATATTGGCATAAATATTATCTTTAAATATGGAATATATATTCGAAATTCACATGTAAAATTGCTCAAATATACTTTGATAAGATTCAAATTCAAATTATTAAGATTTGCAAGAGTAATTTTGAGAAAGGAGTTATTGAATTATCATTTTCATATGTTCATTACATGCAAAGATGCTAGAAGTAATCGAAATAATTACAATGGCAAGATTCCATTTTAAATGAGTAATTTATTTAATTCAATGAATGCAATTAATGTGAAAGTACAGAGAAATATTTTATCTTTATAAGAAATGAAACTATACGAGAGATTACTCGAGTGCCATATGTGGATGACATCATGGTGATGTGTAGATGTTGATGGTTTGGTCATGCTGTTCGGACTTTCCAATAGAAATTAGTTGACCAAACATTTAACTGGGCTCCACAAGGCACTAGAAGAGTTGGAAGACTCAGGCCTACATGGCTGAGGACTATGGAGTGTGAGGTAGGAGATGATGAATGTAGTGGTATTGATTTAAAAGCTCAAGATAGAGACAACTGGCGAAATCTAACCGAGGCCCTTCGTGTCAATAAGTGTAGGAGATGATGATGATGATGATGATGATGAACTTGGTTTCACAAAAGAAATTGAGAAATCATTCATCAATCTATTGAACAACCCAAAATAACCTGCAAATATATAAATAAAGCACAGAGAGCTCATATCAAAATGAAATAAGCAAAGAATTACTCGTATATCAAGTGGGATTTTCTATGTGATATCAAAAGAATAATATTCTGTAATCTCTTCAATTATTCCGCCACTGTTCGAGATTGAGCCGGTTATATGCAAAAACTAATCAGTGCTTATTATAGTAGTCTGTGAATTGAGTCAGTAATGTGGAAGTGAATACTGTAGGATGTCTGATGTAGATCTCTGGATCAGGCCCTGAAAAAGGTAGCAAAAACTGATTGATATTTCTATTCAAGATTTCCATTATTTCAATTGGCTTAAAGTTTACTTAATTGAACATGACTTTCTCTCTCTCTCTCTCTCTCTCTCTCTCTCTCTCTCTCTCTCTCTCTCTGTACGTGAGTTAAAGGCAATAAATTGTATGTTTGCTTATGAAGGGTTTATTATTAGGAATAGCTACTGTCTGTCTGTTTGTCTTCGAGTGTGTGTGTGTATATATGTTCATCCCACTATGTACGTTTGTAATGTTATACAATTATATGTATTTGAATGTTTCTCTTGCTGTTTAGAGTGACATCTCTCTCTCTCTCTCTCTCTCTCTCTCTCTCTCTCTCTCTTTATATATATATATATATATATATAATATGTATATATATATATATATATATATATATACATACATACATACATATATATATATATATATATATACATATATATATATATATATATATATTCATTGCATATCCATATCAGCATCCGTTAGTAGTCCACTGCAGAACAATGGGCCTCGAACATGTCCTGCCACTTGTGTCTGATTATGGTCTTTCTCTACCAGCCCACACCCGTAAACTCTCTTAGTTCGTCAAACCATCGTCTTCCCTTTCTTACTGTGCTTCTTTTGTAATGTGTAGAGACCAAATCTGTCATTCTTTTATGTATGTATGTATGTATGTATGTATGTATGTATAATATATGATATATAATATTTATATATATATTTATATATATACAGTATATATATTTATTTGTATATACACATGTATTACACAAATATATACCGCATGGATACATATATATATATATATATATATATGTATATATATATATATATATATATATATATATTATTATGTATTTCTATGTATTTCTACAATTTTGTTTTGGAAATGTAGGAGGTTGGGCTGTGGCACCCTAGTAGTACCAGCTGAACTCGGCTGAGTCCCTGGTTAGGCTGGAGGAACGTAGAGAGTAGAGGTCCCCTTTTTTGTTTTGTTTCTTGTTGATGTCGGCTACCCCCCAAAATTGGGGGAAGTGCCTTTGGTATATGTATGTATATGTATGATATATATGTGTGATACATATGTGTGTGCGTGGGTTTGACAGAATAACAGGCGCCTATACGTGTGTTTACAAATATACCTCTGGTAATGGATCTGGGCCAAAATAGAGTCATAACCTTTTGTTTAAATAAACATTCTCTTCAGTAAAAGTTCTGTCACTCCATCGACTAAAGTAATTAATTTGTGGGAAATTCTTGCCCTTCGTCTATTAATCAAATTGAATGATTTTAAATAGTTTTTGTCATATTGGTATCAGGATAAATTTGAGTGGGATTACAATTTTGTTTTGGTTATGTCAACCTCTTTTGTAGAAGGTAATAGATTTACTGGTTCGCTTGTTTTAAATGATAGTAACATTTATTGCTTAGTATATACTATATATATATATATATATATATATATATTCTAATGAAGCTGGTCTAACATGAGAGTAGATTATTTTATACACGTATTTCATTTGTGTATATAAGAGATATTTAGTCAGCTTGTAAGGTGAATTACACTCATATAGGATTAAGTAAATGTATGTAAATTACATAAGACTGTGATTATTCATTAGTTGTATTTTCATTCAGTTCCGTATATTTATGTTTACATAATTTTGAAGAATTAAATCTTTATTTCACATAGTTTTGTTACGAAGTCTTATGTAAACTTGTTAAAAAGTATGTATTTCACACACAAGGTATACTGTATGAGAAACGTTAGGGATTTCGTCATGTTTCCACGAGGTTGGAAAATGCATGAAGATTCGAGACTAAAAGCTTATCCTTTTTTTTTTTAATGTTATAAGAGGAGGGGTTGGGGGCGGAGTTAGCTGAGTGTTACCTCGTTGGGTGATGAATGAACCCCTTCTTCAAACTAGCAAGTTGCCAACCTGATGTCGTGAGAGGCCGTCTGGACCATGCCCTAACGCTATGAGAATTATTAACTAAAAGATTTTAGAATGAATTAAGATGATATATATTGGGGCCTATCAATGCATAGGGTCGAGAGATTCAGCCTGACACTCAGAAAGAGCCAACGTCCGACAGTCCTCTCACCAGCATCTATCCAACCACAATGTATTTCCTCTCCAACATTCATAGTGTTTTCTTTCAAACGTACATAGTGTTATCTCTCAAATGGGAATAG
>NC_090753.1:49781448-49788948 GCF_036898095.1 Palaemon carinicauda
CCTAGGCAATTGTCTCTTATCCCCAACCATTTCCCCCAACCAAAAATCTTTTCTATCCCTGTAAAAACACCTTCCATATTTTCCAGGAGAAATCGCGTCAGTTCCTGGAATTCTCACTGCGGTATGCAGTACCAGACAGAAGCGCATACGCCGTAAAAGCAAGAGACTCCATTTCCCCTAAATGTAGGGGGTATTGGGTTTATTCGTATTTCGTTGATTGGAGTATTCACATATGTACATTCACTTGTACATATTTACACAAAAGCTGTGGTTTGATAGATCTGAATTTTTATTCATTTCAAGAAAATTAGTAAATAAGTAAATACGCATATAGATTATAGACACGATAAATCCATGAAATAAGAACAGTTATAACACATACACACATGCGTACTGTGACAGGCCGAGAGAGGGTTGTGAACTCAAAGGGAGGATGCAATCAACTGAGTACTTTATTAAGGAACACTCTCCTTTATTTACAAAACCTCAAGGCAACAGGAAAATATATGTTCGAGAAAGTGACAATGTTACAGAGGAAAACCGGAGACATGATTATTCAGGTTCTTTTTAGTGCGAGGGAAGAGCGCAGATACAAGCATAATATATACAAAATAATTTATGTACGATCGTGTGACACACGGTTGGTACATGGCTCCCCCCCTAAAGATGACATACTGTACATGTTAAATAGGGCGCCCTGATCTAGAGAGGCGAACTGTAGGCAGGTCATCTGGCAGAAGATAAACAGGTTTTAGACGATCAACGGAGACCCAGTCTTCTTTGCCACGAATGTTTAGTAGGAATGCTTTCGGACTGCGTCGGATCACAAGGAAAGGGCCCGTGTAAAGGGGTGTTAGTGGTGGCTTGCTAGTGTCATTGCGCAGGAAGACGTGCATTGCAGAGTGCAAGTCCGTTGGTATGTGATGCTTTGCTGGGGGCTTGTAAGTCTGGCGGCACGGAGTAAATTTTTCCACGACGTGGCGTATGCGCTGGAGATCGTCGGAGGAGGTTGTAGAAGGAAAAAATTCGGCAGGGACGACCAACGGGTCGCCATACACCATTTCAGCTGCCGAGACGTCGAGGGCATCTTTAGGAGTGGACCTAGTCCCAGGAGGACCCAGGGAAGCTAAGTAAACCAGTTGGAATCCTTGCAGCGGGACATCAAAGCTGCTTTGAGGGTGCGATGAAAATGTTCAACCATTCCATTGGCAGCGGGGTTGTAGGCCGTTGTCTGATGTAGGGTGATGCCCAGGAGATTCGCTAATGACGTCCACAATTGAGAGGTGAAAGTGGTTCCCCTGTCAGAAGTAATATGCTCAGGGATACCGAATCTTGAAATCCATCCAGAGAGTAAGGCAGATGTACATGAGGCGGACGTTGCAGTTTCCATGGGAATGGCTTCAGGCCAACGAGTGATGTGGGTAGGGGGCCTACAACGTCGACGTGAATGTGTGCGAAACGACGCTGAGGTTGAGGAAAGGTGCCCACTCCTGAATCCGTGTGTTGATGTACTTTGGAAGTTTGGCAAGAAGTACAGGTGCGGACCCAATCCTTAGCATCTTTAGAAATGCTGTGCCAAATGAACTTTGCCTTCAGCTGCTGTGCAGTAGAACGGCATGAGGGATGTGAAAGGCCGTGAATGAAATCAAACACCTGTCGGCGCATGGTAACAGGAATCCAAGGTCGCGGTCTACCAGTACTGACGTCACAGAGGAGGGTGGTGTTGGAGTCTTCGAGGGGAAAGTCTTCCCAACGGAGGGACGTGCAGGATGTCCTACAAGCTTGATACTCTGGATCCTGTCGTTGTGCTTCAACCAGGGCGTTGTAATCCAATCCCAGTTGAACGGCAGCCAACGTGTTTCTTGACAGGGCATCGGCAACGGGATTCATATTCCCAGGGACGTATTGAAGGGTGCAATTGTATTCAGCCACGGCGGAGAGATGTCGGCGTTGATGGGCGGACCAGGCATCAGACTGTCGAGTGAAAGTGTGCACCAGAGGCATGTGGTCTGTGCGAATGACTAAGGGCGTACCTTCTAAGAAATGGCGAAAGTGACGGACAGTCAAGTGCACCACCAGCAATTCTCGATCGAAGGTAGAATAACCCGATTCTGCCTTGGACAGTTTTCTCTGAAGAAGGCCAATGGGCGGGGCGAGCTTTTGACCACCTGCTCGAGTACTGCACCAATAGCGACGTCGCTGGCATCGGTGGAGAGAAGGAGAGGGGCGTGTGGGATAGGAAAAGTGAGAGCCGCAGCAGTTGATAGGGCCTTCTTTGCATTGCAGAAGGCTGCTTCTTGAAGGGGACCCCACTTCAGGTCCTTTGGCTTGCCCTTGAGGGAGGCGTAGAGGGGAGCAAGAGTGGCGGCAATGGCTGGCAGAAAACGGTGATAATAGTTGATCATGCCCAAGAATTCCTGCAGAGCTTTGACGGTCGAGGGCGCGGGGAAGTTCTGAACGGCTGCTACCTTCTCAGGGAGGGGATGGACTCCTTCAGGAGTGATACGGTGCTCTAAGAACGACACTTCGTTGGCGCCAAAGGTACACTTGTCGTACCGGACTACAAGGCCGTTTTGTTGCAGGTGGTCGAGCACTATGCGCAGGTGACGGAGGTGTTACTCTTTTGAGGAGGAGAACACAAGTATGTCGTCCACATAACATACACAGAAAGGGAGGTCCCCTAAGATGCCATCCATGAGACGTTGAAACGTGGCCCCAGCATTACGAAGGCCAAAACAGGAGTAATTAAAGGTGTATGTACCAAACGGAGTGGTGATGGCAGTCTTGGGGATGTCTTCTGGGTTCATGGGTACCTGATAATACCCCTTCAGGAGGTCGAGTGTAGAGAAAACCTTCGCTTTGTGCAGGTAGGAGGTCACGTTGGCAATGTTTTGGAGGGGGTAGTGATCCGGTTCTGTTTGCATGTTCAGGCGCCTGTAATCCCCGCACGGACGGAGGGAGCCGTCTTTCTTCAGAACGATGGATGTGTAAGGGTGACGACCATGGGCTGGAGGCCTTTTGGCAAAGGCCCATTTCCTCCATTTCGGCGAACGTCTGTTTGGCGGCTGCCAATCTTTCCGGTGCCAGACGTCTGAATTTTGCGAAGACTGGGGGTCCCGTCGTCTTGATATGGTGATAAATACCGTGCTTGGCAGGACCTGTGGGCGTTTGGCGAAGTTCTGGATGGAAAACGTCCGGGTACGATGTGAGGAGGTGGGTATAGGCATCCCTGGGTGCGCTGATATAGAGAGCGAGGTTAGAGGGGGCGGGTTGAAGAGGTGTCGACAAGTACGAGTCTGCGTTGACCAATCGTCGGTGGGCGACATCGACCAGAAGGTGGAAATGAGAGAGGAAATCCGCACCGAGGATTGGCAATGGCACGTTAGCAACGAGAAACTTCCAATTGAATTTACCGTTTCCGAATGATAATGTGAGGTTCTCGTAACCGTAGGTGGGTATCGCAGATCCGTTGGCAGCTACCAAGCGGACGTCGGCAGATGTAGACAGACTACGTCGTGCCTTGAAGAGTTTCCTTGGCAAAAGAGAACGATAAGCACCCGTGTCTACCAAAATTGCATGCCCGTTCCTGCATCCTGTAAAAAGAAAAGATTAGAAACACGGGAGGCCACCGCCACGAGCGATGGCCTACTTACACGGTTTTTGGCCACTGACAATCCTCTGCACATTTCTTCGCAGTTGCCCCGAATCTGAATTGGTAGTAGCAAAACTGCGGCGGATGGGAGGTAGTAAGTGGCTGCAGAAGTCGTTTGTTGGGGTGCGAGCGATTGGTGGGTATTGGGTGGCTTTGTCACCGCTTCGGCACGTCTCAGGGTAGGCGTGTATGTCCTACGGCATTCATGTCAGCTTCGGTTGACGTTGAATAGGAATCCTATTTGTCAGGGGTGGAGGCGATGATGGAGGTCTTGAAGTGGCTGTCTATAAGGGCGTTGGCTTTGGTCATCAAGTCCTTTATGGGTAAACTATCGACATCGGGTGTGGCAGTGCGTACAGGTTCGGGTAAACGGCGTATCCAAAGGGCACGAAGTAGGTTCACCTCACGAGGAGAGCTGTCTGCGGCAGGTTGAAGGCGAGCGATACTGGTCATCTCCCTGAGGGCAAGCGAAGCCCTTTGGTCCCCCAACGGTTGTTGCGAGAGCTGAAAGAGCTTCGCTATACGGACGGCTGGCGACGGCGAGTACTGCTGCAGAAGGTATGTATTGAGGGCGTCATACGCTATTGTGGTGTCTCCTTGTTCACAAAGCCAGTCGGATATTTCTGGGAAGGTGTCCTCGGGTATCGCTGCGAGAACATAATCCGCTTTGGTGGTTGAGCGAGTCACGCCCCTGATGCGAAACTGGACTTCTGCGTGCTGAAACCAAGCAAACGCCTCTCCGCTGGCAAACGATGAAAGTTTTAAAGGAGCGGCCGCAGCACCAACTGCCGTAGAGTCCGCCATAGTAACAACGATGGAGGGGCGAGGGGGGGGGGGTGGAAGGCGGTGGGAGCGAGTCGACTTCCGGGGTCACCAATGTGACGGGCCGAGAGAGGGTTGTGAACTCAAAGGCAGGATGCAATCAACTGAGTACTTTATTAAGGAACACTCTCCTTTATATACAAAACCTCAAGGCAACAGGAAAATACATGTTCGAAAAAGTGACAATGTTACAGAGGAAAACCGGAGACATGATTATTCAGGTTCTTTTTAGTGCAAGGGAAGAGCGCAGATACAAGCATAATATATACAAAATAATTTATGTACGATCGTGTGACACACGGTTGGTACAGTACTCAAACACTCACAAACATATACACAAAAAAAGCACCCATACACAGACATACGTACGTATCCACACATATCCATATCCAAACACAACAAAGGGAAAGAAAAGCTTTCTTATTTCCTATCTAATATTTTTTGGAAACTTCGTTCTGAAATAGTTAGGAATTGAGTGTTTTGACGGCAAGAAGTTAACTCTGCTCATGATGCGATTGTGAAATAATGTTGGCCACTTGGTTAAAAGCGAACTCTGGAGAGAGAGAGAGAGAGAGAGAGAGAGAGAGAGAGAGAGAGAGAGAGAGAGAGAGAGAGAGAGAGAGAGAGAGAGGAGAGAGAGAGAGAGTCTAGAAGTATTTAATTGTACTATAATAATATTTACTAACATGCATGAAATGATTAGTTAAGGTTATCTCAACAGTAACTTTAAAGAGAGAGAGAGAGAGAGAGAGAGAGAGAGAGAGAGAGAGAGAGAGAGAGAGAGAGAGAGAGAGAGAGAGAGAGAGAGAGAGAGTCTAGAAGTATTTAATTGTACTATAATTGTATTTACTAAGATGCACGAAATGATTAGTTAAGGTTATCTCAACAGTAACTTTAAAGAGAGAGAGAGAGAGAGAGAGAGAGAGAGAGAGAGAGAGAGAGAGAGAGAGAGAGAGAGAGAGAGAGAGAGAGTACTTTCAGAAATATACAGTATGACAATTGTGTAAAAGTTTGAAGTATTTAATCGAGATAGTCATAGCGAGAGTAGTGGCAATAACAAATAAAAGAAATATTTGAATAGATCAAAGCTAATCTATAGTTGTGGTAGTAGTAATAGAAGTAGTAATTGTCAAAACAAAACTGATACAATTGAAAATGAATATTCAACTAATTAAACTTGAGGGATAGGCTATTTGTGAATTTATTGATAACTTATCCTTATAAAGTGTCGGATAATAATTTAAAAAATCAATAAACATCTATCTTTGTATTTTGTGGAATTGTTTCCATTTAAAAAAAATTCGTTGCTTTTTTTTCCTTTTATGAAATGGAACATATCAGTTGAAGTAACCGAAAATAATAGAGAATTCAGATAAAAATATTGAAAGTATAATTTTTTAGCTTTTGATATGATAATGTAAAAATGGGGCATGTCAAAAACGTACAAAAACTTATATTGGAAAAATGCTACTCTCCAGATGTCGGAGTAAACAAGCAGTCCTTTTTCACAATAATTTAATTCCAATTGTAGAAAAAATATAGGTGAATATGAAAGATATGACTTCGTATCCTGTATAGGTATATATATATATCCTGTATAGGCATATGGGGACAAACCATAGAATTCTTTGTACTTCCCTAGCCACCAAAAAGGAAATCTAGAAAAGCACATAGAGACCATAGAAGATGGAATGGCATTCATGCTTTTCAACCTGTGAGGCTCATTGAGAAAAACTCATATATTTTGCTTTCCAAAAAAGAAAAGCCCACTGGGTATTTAGGACACAGAATGTAGTTGTCAGTGGGGATTAGAGACCTAGCCACCAAAAAAGGAATTCTAGAAAACCAGACTTAAAGAGACAATAGAAGATGGAATGAAAGTAATTCTCTCCCTCCAGTGAGGCTCATTGAGAAAAAATCATATATTTTGCTTTCCAAATAAAGGACAGACTACCAGACATCTTAGAGACAGAATGTAATTGACAGTGGGGCTTAGAAACATAGATAATAGTATTTTCTTCCTCTTCGTAAAAAAGAAAAAGACATACGAACAGAAAGGCACTCTGTCTAATACCACAAAATGTCAGGCAAGCAGAGAAGGAGTTCACAGAGTACAAAGGCCATAACATCAAAGCCTCAGGAATGAGACCTAGTCTTATTCCTCCAGGTGGGAATCTGGGAATGCGTCCCTACTGGATCTGGTAGTTTAGGGGCACGAGGAAAAAAAAGAGAGAAAGAATAAGAATAAGAATGTGGATGTGAGGTGGACTTTGCATAGATAGGATTCAATTTTCACGTCGCCAATGGACAACGGCTCAGACGATTAGATTACTGTATAAGGCATCCAATCTACATTTCTGGGTAAAGGAAGTCGTCGTCTCTCCGTTATTTATTACTTCCGCCACAGAAGTTGGAAGGAGGTTATGATTTCGCCCCTGTTTGTGTGTGTGCGTGTTTGTTTGTGAAGAACTTACTGGCCACAATTTTCATCGTTGAGTAGTAATACGTATAGGTATTAATTGCGATGTTAAAGCTGGAAATTATTAAATTTTGGAAAGTCAAGGTCAAAGGTCAAGCAAAATGTTCAATTGACGTAATCAGCCATTCCTTGGGATATCGTTATCACAGACTTCAAACTTGGTTCATATTGAAGTATATGAAAATCTACTGTAATTAATGTATGTTAAAGTCAAAGGTAAAGGTCAAGGTCGAGCAAAAGGTTGAGAATTAAACTGCCGCAGGCAAAGTCTGCACTCTACTGAGCGCCCCTCAAGTTTAATAATCTCTTTAAAGGGAGATTGGGTCTTTCAGCGTCAGTGCTATTGAATGACCAAGCGTCAACTTGAATTTATGTGAAGGTTGAAACAAGATTGTAAATACGTTCCAGATTACTTCAATATGATATTGGAAAGATGCCTTTATAGGCATAAATGCCCACAAACAGGGAGGCTAATGGCAAGTTGGGTAAATAGAAATGCTCAGACGCATACACACTCATATACATGAACAATCTCTCTCTCTCTCTC
>NC_090753.1:49793948-49806448 GCF_036898095.1 Palaemon carinicauda
ATGGAAAAGGTTCAGATTGAATCTTTGTGATGTTTCGAACGAGGGGTTGAATAGAAGGATTATTACATGTACGTATGAATGTATTAAATTGAAAATTGAAAAAATTAATTGCAAATATTATTGTTATTATTATTATTATTATTATTATTATTATTATTATTATTATTATCAGTAGTAGTAGTAGTAGAAGTAGTAGTAGTAGTAGTAGTAGTAGTAGTAGTAGTATTACGAACTAAGAAAATTTGCGGGAAAACATTGGCTTAGAAAGACCATTGACGGACGCAAATGGAAGGGCATGTCAGAGGCCTTTGTTTTACAGTGGATTAATAACAGCTAATGACGATGATGAATATATATATATATATATATATATATATATATATATATATATATATATATATATACATATATATATATATATATATATATATATATATATATATACTGTATATATATCGATTATCATTAGCTCTTTATAAAGATGCCACAAGAACAACAAAAACAATTTCGTCATGGTAACATTTATCGTTTGATTATTAAATCTTGCCATTTTTGCCCACTAAGCCATGGGGGACAGGTTTGACTAGTGTGGACCGATGGATGGACAATCTTCATTAAACAACCACTTTATTTATGTGTATATATATATATATATATATATATATATATATATATATATATATATATATATAATATTCCTTCCTGAGTGGGGATACCGTAACGTGGTGAAATGGTAGCTTTGATCAGCAAAGCTGTACTAGTCAGGGCTACCCATACAAGGTAGGTCTGCTGTAAGTAATCAGACAAAAATCTCTCACCATCACCAAACTGTACTGGTTTGCGTGGTGATGAAATCTGGCCAAACCACAAGCATAAATTGGCATGTCTGAGGCCTTTGTCCTGCAATAGACTAGACACTGCTGCATCTTTTATTGTGTGTATATATATATATATATATATATATATATATATATATATATATATATATATGTGTGTGTGTGTGTGTGTGTGTGTGTGTATGTGCATGTGTGTGAATGAAGCTCGGCAACTTCCATCAACTCCCTCTCTACAAAATTTCACTCTGTCAAAATAAAACATAAGAAAAAAAAAAAAAAAATTTGCAAAAGGGAAACCCCGAAAAAAAGGATTCAAGGGAAAAAGCGGTGGTTCGCCTTTGGTTTTATTCCCCGAGAAACACCACTCTTTAGATGCAAAGTCGCCTTTGGGCCTGAATTCCCCCAAAGTCCCTAAACTCCCGCATCGACGCCATCATAAGCGTCGTTTTCCATCCAGACCGGGTGAGTTGCTAGGGTGGAAATGCTTGCTTTCTCCCTATAAACTTTAGAGGATAGACGGATAGGGCTCCTTCCTTTTTTCACAAAAGGTGTTTTTATTATCTTAGAAATTGTCTCGTTGATTCATGTCATTCAGATATTTTTCTATCGAATCGGTAAAGAAATTGTATAAAGTTTTTCTTTCGGAAAAGTTAAAACTTTAGAAAATTTAATGAGTTTTCACACAATTTCTTTCCAACATAGTTTAGTGGTACAGTGCTCAGCATATGGATTTAAGGGCCTTGGTTTGCCCCAGCAATGAAATTGCATCAGAAGTAAAGAGTGTTGAGGTTGACTGATAAGTACAAAGTATATCTCTCGGTGGCTAAATTATATGTCACTGTCATATCAATTTGCTGGACCAGGGTTCAATTCCCCGGCTGGCCAGAAGCTATTGTCTTTGAGTTGATTCCCCCTTGGGTCTCTGATCCCGAGGTATAAGAGATAATCCATACATTAAGGTATTACGATATATGACTTAAATGTATATACAGTGTTTATGTGCATATAAATCATATATATATATATATATATATGTGTGTGTGTGTGTGTGTGTGTGTGTGTATATACATATATATATATGTATATATATATATATGTATATATATGTGTGTGTATTTATATATATACATATATATATATATATATACATATGTATATAAATATATATACATTTAAAATTTTACGTGGATATTTATGTACATATTTATTTATACATATACTGTATATTACCACATAAATACATATATTAATGGTTAGATGAATAGACCTATTGAATTGCCAAAGTCAAGAGAGAATATACTAATTACCTCATCTACATAAGCTGTTTGAATCGTATGTTATCGGCAGTAAGACTATTGCATATATTACTGATAATAAGATACGTGTGATATCAGTCATAAGAACCAGTAAAAAAAGAACAATCATAAAAAATCCTTCATGGTATAAGGTCAATTTTTCTATTTCCAGATTATAAGTAATAGACTATTCTGCAAAAGATGACATAATTCAAAATTCTAAAGAGATTCGAAAACAATAACAAAATATCCAAGTATTCCACCTATGAAAATAATTTATTTCCTCTGTAATCCTGTGTCTATTAGTCATTCAAATACACATTTATATTAAAAGATTAGAGATATATAATCTCATCTATAACTTTACATTTTAACTAACTGCAAATTTCAGATAAATATTGATACATTTGATCCATTGTGTTATATTCTTGTTTTTGTCTCTTTGTCTGACGCTGAGTGGCCACGCATATACAGATATGAAAACAAACAATTAAACAAGCAAACAAACAATCACACAAACACACACACACACACACACATATATATATATATATATATATATATACATATACATATACATATGAGTGTGTGTGTATGTATATATATATATATATATATATATATATATATATATATATATGTGTGTGAGTATGTGTGTATATATATACATATACAAATAAATATATATGTATATATATACATACATACATATATATATATATATATATATATATATATATATATATATACAAGTATATACATGAAGTGTGAAGTAGGAGCTGATGGATGGAGTAGTATTGATTTAGAAGCTCAAGATAGAAACGACTGGTGAAATTTAACTGAGCCCCTTGGCGTCGATAGGCGTAGGAGGAAATGATGATGATGATGATGATGATAGTATATATATATATATATATATATATATATATATATATATATATATATATATATATTACTATCATTCAAAAAAAAAGCGAGCCAATAAATCTATTAACTTCTACGAAAGAGGTTAACATAACCATAACAAATTTTAATCCCACTGAAATTTATTCTGATACCAATATGACAAAAAACTTTTAAAATCGTTCAATTCAATTAATAGACGAAGAGCAAGAATTTGCCACAATTTAATTATTTCCATCGATGGAGTGGCAGAACTTTTACTGAAGAGAATGTTTATTTAAACAAAGGGTTATGACTCTCTTTTGGCTCAGATCCGTTACCAGAGATATATTTGTAAACACACGTATAGGCGGAAGGTATCCTGTCAAACAAACACACGCGTGCACACACACATATGTATATATATATATATATATATATATATATATATATATATATATATATATATATATATATATGCATAAACGAATAACAGATTGGGCCCCTATACATTGCAAAAGAAGCAGGGTAAGAAAGAGAAGACGATGGATTGACGAACTAAGAAAGTTTACGGGTGTGGACTGTCAGAGAGAAAGACCATAATCAGACACAAGTGGCAGGACATGTTTAGGGCCTTTGTTCTGCAGTGGACTACTAGCAGCTGATGATGATACGTCTATAGGGTATATATATATATATATATATATATATATATATATATATACTTATATATATACACATATATATACATAATATATATATATATATACATATATATATATATATATATATATATATATATATATATATATATATACTTATATATATACACACACAAATAGATATACATAATATATGATATAAATATGTATATATATATATATATATATATATATATATATATATATATGTATATATATACATATATATACTTATTTATATATTTTTATTTATATATACAGAGAGAGAGAGAGAGAGAGAGAGAGAGAGAGAGAGAGAGAGAGAGAGAGAGAGAGAGAGAGAGAGAGAGAGAGAGAGAGGGGGAACCTGTACATTTAAGTGATCTTTAAACCATTTGAAATAATGGAAATCTTGAACAGAATATCAATCAGTTTTTGCTACCTTTATCGGGGCCTGATCCAGAGATCTACATCAGACATCCTACAGTATTCACTTCCACATTACTGACTCAATTCACAGACTACTATAATAAGCACTGATTAGTTTTTGCATATAACCGGCTTAATCTCGAACAGTGGCGGAATTATTGAATAGATTACAGAATATTATTCTTTTGATACTAAATAGAAAATCCCACTTGATAAACGAGTATTCTTTGCTTATTTCATTTTTATATTTGCTCCCTGTGCTTTATTTATATATTCGCAGATCATTTTGGATTGTTCAATTGACTGATAGATGATTTCTCAATTATTGTGTGGAACTTCTTAACAGAATTGGTTTCATAAAACCAACTTCATCATCATCCTCATCAACTCCTCCTACGCCTATTGACGCAAAGGGGCTCGGTTAGATTTTGCTCGTTGTCTCTATCTTGAGCTTTAAAATCCATACTTCTCCATTCATCATATCCTGAGTCTTCCAACTCTTCTACTGCCCTCTGGAGCCCATTGAAAGTTTGGTGAAGTAATCTCTCTTAGAGAGTGTGAAGAGCATGCCCATACCATCTCCATCTACCCCTCACTATGATGTCATCCATATATGGCACACTAGTAATCTCTCTTATAGTTTTATTTCTTATATAAATAAAATATTTTTGTTTACTTTCATATCAATTGCGTTCATTGAATTCAAGAAATTATTCATTTGAAATGGAATCTTGCCATTGTAATTATTTCGATTCCATCTAACATCTTTGCATGTATTGAACATATGAAATTAATGATAATTCAATTATTCCTTTCTCACAATTACTATTGTAAACTTGAACATTTTGAATGTGAATATTGTCAAAGTATATTCGAGAAGTTTTACTTGTGTATTTTAAATATATATTCCATATTTAAAGGTAATATTTATGCCAATATTATTATCCCGTGTTTTCACACTTTTATAAAATGATCTTATATAAGCACCTCAATGTAACTTCTAGGATAGTTATTTCAAATTGATGTTTATTATAGATACTTTTACTTATCCCTCCGAAAGTGTATTTTAACAATAATTTAATTGTTGGATATAGGGAAAAGTTTATTTGGCGTATATTGGAAACGTCCCTACTTGGCAATCTGTTGGACTATAGTTAGAGACCAGCTCAAGCTCGATAGTTTTATAGTAGTGCACGCAACCTCACCTTCCTTGTGAGCTAAGGATAGCACGATTGGGCAAGCCTATAGGTCTACCAGCTGACTCATCAGCAGCCATTGCTTGGCCCTCCCTGGTCCTAGTTTCATGGAGATGGGGCTTTGGCGCTGATCATATGTATATATGGTCAATCTCTACGATATTGTCATTGGTCACTAACGACCCTGAAACCTATTAAAGAAGATTTATAAGAACGATTTTGTACATCTGTCTGAAGTTTGAAATTGGATATTTGAAAAATCTACATGATATACCGATAAAGTAAATTGAGCGGGATAATATTAGCTTTGATTAGCGGTCTGTTTGAAATTGACTTTAATAGAATATATATGTATTTCATTGCATTTTGATAACTTAAATACATTTCAATATAATCTGCAATTCATACCGAGATATGCTTGGATCCTTTACCATAGTGCATGAGAGATTTATCAATGTACCATTTAAAAGGAATACTGATATAGATTGCAGATATGTCATTTATATTCTAAATACGGCCTTGACATTTGTTGTAGGAATGTATTCGGTTTAAAAATTGCTTCTGTTACGAGTGCTGCAATGGTTAGCTAAATTTTTAATTCTATTGTGTTTAAGCAAATACTTCAACGAGAAAAGTAATTTCCATACACGTGTCGTATATCTATGTAAAATAAAGTCAACTTTAAAAGTTTTTTAATCAAAACTTGCTATAGTCAATTGAAGAAAAGAAATTTAATCTGGTTCCATCTATTTAAATTAAAAGAATAACTTCTTTTCTATTAAAGTTTGACTAACAGGAGGACTTAATTTCTATCTCATTTAGCAAATAGCTAAACAGAAAGCTGGCTCACTGAGTTAATCTCCTGTCTAGCCAATTACTGTCTGACAGGCGGTAAAGTGGCGTTTCAGTAAGAGTGGAGGACAGGTTTTAAATTAACAAGGAATTACTTACTCCAAGACCTGAGTAAATAACTCGGCCGAACTCGTTTTCAAACCATTATTCACTCGTTGAAGCTGTTTTATTCTCATTTCCTATACTGAAGTAGGTGGGCTTATTCTTTATTCATTATTTTCTTCGATTTTATTTCATTCATTGGAATTTTATTCTTTATTCAATCGTTTCTGCAATTCTAGTTCATTCATTGTAATTTTATTATTCTTATTTCTTATTTTCTTCAAATTTATTCTATTCCCTGTAATTTTTTTATTCCTTATTCATTATTCTATTCGATTTTTTTTTCATTATTTGTAATTTTATTATTCTTTATTCATTATTTTCTTCGATATTATTTCATTACTTTTAATGTTATTTTTCTTTATTCACTAATTTCTTGGATTTTATTTCATTCATTGTAATTATATTATTCTATATTTATCATTTTCTTCGATTTTATTTCATTCATTGTAATTTTATTATTCGTTATTCATTATTTTCTTCGGTTTTATTTCATTGATTGTAATTTTATCATTCTTTATCCATTATTTTCTTCGATTTTTTTTTCACTCCTTGTAATTTTATTATTCTATATTTATAATTTTCCTCGATTTTATTTCATTCATTATAATTTTATTATTCTTTATTCATTATTTTCTTCATTTTCAAATCATTCTCTGTAATTTTGTTATTCCTTCTTTACTGTTTTCTTAAATTTTATTTCATTTCTTGTAATCTTATTCTTATTTGTTCATTATTTTCTTCAATTTTATTATTTTTCAGTTATTATTTTTATAAGATTTTAATTTTATTTATTCATTAACATCTGAAAACTTCAAATTTGGTGTTTTCCGTTTATGTTAACATATTTTATGAAACACTAAAATCTTATATTCTAAAAGACCTTTGCTTCTTTATTGTTTAGTCGTTATCGGTATTTACTTTTTTAACGACCATAAATAAAAAAGAAAATTTAATTTTTAGTTCACAGTTTATAAAACTTAATGTAATTTTTTTTTTATATATTTAATGAAAAATTTAATATGAAAGTTTTCGAGTATTATTATCACCGGAGAAATCAATCGCACAGGAAATAGAGAATATGTTAAAACCACGCCGACTTAACATGCTTTATCTGTAGAATGTGCGTGCAGTAATAATCTTCGACAATTACCCAACTTTATATTTTTGACGAATATTATGAAGCTCCTCTATGACGAGGAGTTGCACACTGTTAAAAAAAAAAAAAAAAAAAAAAAAAAAAGGCGTAACTTGTAGTTTAATTCCTTATTTCCTTCCCTCACTGGGCTGTCTTCCCTGTTGGAGCCCTCGGGCTTATAGCATCCTACTTCTCCATCTAGTGTTGTAGCATTGCAAGTAATAATAATAATAAAAAAAAAAAAAAAAAAAAAAATAATAATAATAATAATAATAATAATAATAATAATAATTGATAAGATACTTCAGTATAAGGCCCTTTGCGTCAATAGGCGTAGGAGATGATGATGAGGATGAGGATGATGATGATGATGATGATGATAAAGAAAAGGTGAATTTATGAAACGAGATATTTCATATATGCATTGAACAATCTCTCAAAGAGTTATCTAGCTCAATAAATCCAAATAAAAAGTAATTTACATCATTATCAATAAAAAAATATTAATAATTCTTCAATTTTAAGGCGAGTACTTTTGCCGCATCATCATATCATAAGTTTGTCTATTTCATAGGCAGCGCCAGAGGTTCATTTCAATAAGTTAATAGGAAATCTGAGGTACATAATTTTTTATGACAACGCTCAGATGGTGATCATCTTAGCTCGTTATTATTAACGATGACAGGGAATTTTATCA
The DNA here is from genome assembly GCF_036898095.1 of Palaemon carinicauda. Taxonomy (NCBI): domain Eukaryota; kingdom Metazoa; phylum Arthropoda; class Malacostraca; order Decapoda; family Palaemonidae; genus Palaemon; species Palaemon carinicauda. The sequence goes on from NC_090753.1 coordinate 49,802,056, forward strand.
TTATTTTTTCATTAAAAGGTTGAATAAGATATACCAACGAACTTCATCATTTATGTATGTTTATATATATATATATATATATATATATATATAATTATATACTGTTGATATATATATATATATATATATATATATATATATATATATATATATATATATATATATATATATATATATTGTACACACGCAGACACACACACGCACACACACACAAACACACACACACACATATATATATATATATATATATATATATATATATATATATATATATATATATTGCAAATACAAATTGTATACATGTACTGTAAAAGAACATTTGATTACTCGTATCAACGAGCGTGAATTAATTCTAAGAGAGAGAGAGAGAGAGAGAGAGAGAGAGAGAGAGAGAGAGAGAGAGAGAGAGAGAGAGAGAGAGAGAGAGAGATTGTTCATGTATATGAGTGTGTATGCCTCTGTGCATTTCTATTTACCCAACTTGCCATTAGCCTCCCTGTTTGTGGGCATTTATGCCTATAAAGGCATGTTTCCAATATCATATTGAAGTAATCTGGGACGTATTTACAATCTTGTTTCAACCTTCACATAAATTCAAGTTGACGTTTAGTCATTCAAAAGCACTGACGCTGAAAGATCCCAATCTCCCTTTAAAGAGATTATTAAACTTGAGGGGCACTCAGTAGAGTATAGACCTCCGCCGTGGCAGCTTATTCTTTGACCTTTTGTCCAACCTCGATCTTGACCCTTAACCTTGACATATATTAATTGGCATAAATTTTCATACACTAAAATATGTACCAAGTTTGAAATCTCTGTCATAATGATGTCCAAACTTATGGCTGATTATGCGAATTGGACATTTTGCTTGACCTTTGATCCTGATCTTCATAAATTAAATAATTTCCAAATTTTAACATAACAGTTAATCCCTACAAGTTTCATTACTCTACGATCAAAATTGTTGCCAGTAAGTTGTTCATAAACAAACACACACACAAGCACGCAAACAGTGGTGAAAACATAACCTCCTTCCAATTTCTTTAGCGGAGGTAATGAATAACGGAAAGAACCAGCATGGCTGTTGCAGCTGCGGAGAGACGACGACTTCCTTTACCCAGAAATGTAGACTGGATGCCTTATAATCTAATCATCTGAGCCATTGTATATTGACTTGTGAAAAGTGAATCCTATCCAAGCAAAGTCTACCTCACACCCACATTCTTATTCTTATTCTTTTTCTCATTCTTTTTCCTCGTGCCCCTAACCTACCAGATCCAGTAGGCAGGCATCCCCAGATTTCCACCTGGAGGAATAAGACTAGGTCTCATTCCTGAGGCTTTGATGTTATGGCCTTTGTACTCTGTGAACTCCTTCTCTGCTTGCCTGACATTTGGTGGTATTAGACAGAGTGCCTTTCTGTTCGTATGTCTTTTTCTTTTTTCGAAGAGGAAGAAAATACTATTGTCTATGTTTCTAAGCCCCACTGCCAATTACATTCTGTCTCTAAGATGCCTGGTAGTCTGTCCTTCATTTGGAAAGCAAAATATATGATTTTTTCTCAATGAGCCTCACTGGATGGAGAGAATTACTTTCATTCCATCTTCTATTGTCTCTATAAGTCTGCTTTTCTGGAATTCCTTTTTGGTGGCTAGGTCTCTAATCCCCACTGACAACTACATTCTGCGTCTAAAATACCCAGTGGGCTGTTCTTTTTTGGAAAGCAAAATATAAGAGTTTTTCTCAACGAGCCTCACAGGTTGGAAAGCATGACTGCCATTCATTCTTCTATGGTCTCTATGTGCTTTTCTAGATTTCCTTTATGGTGGCTAGGGAAGTGCAAAGAATTCTATAGTTTGTCTCCATATGCCTATACAGGATACGAAGTCATATCTATCATATTCACTTTTATTTTTTCTACAATTGGAATTACAGTATTGTGAAACAGGACTGCCTGTTTACTCCGACATCTGGAGAGTAGCATTTTTCCAATATAAGTTTTTGTACGTTTTTGACATGCCCAATTTTTACATTATCATATCAAAGGCTAAAAAATTATACTTTCAATATTTTTATCTGAATTCTCTGTTATTTTCGGTTACTTCAACTGAAATGTTCCATTTCATGAAAAAAAAACAATGATTTTTTTTTTCCAAATGGAACCAATTCCACAAAATACAAAGATAGATGTTTATTGATGTTTAAAATTATTATCCGACACTTTATAACGATAAGTTATCAATAAATTCACAAATAGCCAATCCCTCTAGTTTAATTAGTTGAATATTCATTTTCAATTGTATCAGTTTTGTTTTGACCATTTCTACTTCTATTACTACTACCACAACTATAGATTAACTTTCATCTATTCAAATATTTCTTTTATTTCTTATTGCCACTACTGTTGGTATGAATATCTCAATGAAATACTTCAAACTTTTACACAATTGTCATACTGTATATTTCTGAAAGTACTCTCTCTCTCTCTCTCTCTCTCTCTCTCTCTCTCTCTCTCTCTCTCTCTCTCTCTCCCTCTCTCTGAAGTTACTGTTGAGATTACTTTAACTAATCACTTCATGCATGTTAGTAAATTCCTTTATAATCCAATTAAATATTTCTAAAGACTCTCTCTCTCTCTCTCTCTCTCTCTCTCTCTCTCTCTCTCTCTCTCTCTCTCTCTCTCTTCTCTTTCTCTTTCTCTTTCTCTTTCTCTTTCTCTCTCTCTCTCTCTCTCTCTCTCTCTCTCTCTCTCTCTCTCTCTCCTCTCTCTCTCTCTCTCTCTCTCTCAGAATTTACGCTCTTTGATACGAGTAAACAAATGTTCTTTTGCAGTACATGCACACACACTGTATTTTTATATATATATATATATATATATATATATATATATGTATATATATATACTGTATATATATATGTATGTGTATATGTATATATATATATATATATATGTATGTATGTATGTATGTATGTATATATATATATATATATATATATATATATATATATATATATATATATATATATATGCTATATCTTCTTCAACCTTTTATTGTAATAATAATAGAATTCCATCTCATCGTTAACAATAACGAGTAAAGATGATCACCATCTGAGCATTGTCATAAACAAAGTAATATATGTCCCTCAGATTTCCTATTAACTTATTGAAATGAACCTCTGGTGCTACGTATGACATGAATAAATGTGATTTAATAATGCGGTAAGTACTCGCCTTAAAATTGAAAAATTATTAATATTTATTTTATTATTAATGATATAAACTACTTTTTATTTGGCTTTATGAAGCTAGATAACTCTTTGAGAGTTTGCTGAGTGTTCATATGAAATATTTCGTTTCATATATTCACCTTTTCTTTATCATCATCATCATCATCATCATCTCATCCTACGCCTATTGACGCGAAAGGCCTCATACTGAAGTATTTTATCAATTGTATTATTATTATTATTATTATTATTATTATTATTATTATTATTATTACTTGGTAAGCGGGAGGGTGCTTGAGGGCTGCTCATATGTATATATTTAAGTGTGCTACTTTTATAAGCACACATTGAGTATGTGTTGTTTAAGATGTTAAGGCTGGATAACGAAGTTCATCTTATTAGCTTTAAAAGTATTTATTCTCTAAAAACAACAGAGTTAAACATCTCCATCATAGGAGTGGAGCTGGTTTTGATCGGATGACCAATTCAGGTGAAGTATAGATATGAACTGATTAAATTATCGATATCACAGATATCGTATGCTTAGTTGACGTAGCATTTTAAACACAATCTCGGAAGACACCTGCATCCGGTGACGTCACAAACTTTCACACACTGATGCATTGGTGTTGACGTTTAAGAAAAATGTTACATTGCCGAGGCTGCATAGTGCATCCTGTTTATGATTTTACATGACTACAGCAAATCTCACGGCTAGCATCTTCATCCAAAATGACATATTACGTCATGTGTTTTAAACATGTAATAACAATTATTTCATTTATTACATATATGATCAAGCTCCAGGATATTTGGTATCCTGAAAATTCGTTATAATTGCTAAAAAAAAAAAAAAAATACAAAAACCTGATGACGATGAAGGTAAAATGTTCAAAGGCTACTCCTGAATGGCAGAGGCAAGGGACAGTGACATTGCTCTAGCAAACAGGACAATGCCCTACAGATTGACCATACATATATATAATCAAAGCTTAAGCCTCCTTTTCACCTAATCTATGACCAGGGAGAGCCAGGCAAAGGTTGCTGATAACTCAGCAGGTAGACCTGTAGGTTCTCCCAAACTCCCAATCTTTAGCTCACAAGGATGGTGAGGTTGCAGACACTAAAGGAACTAACAAGTTTAAATGAGATTCGAACCGCA
>NC_090753.1:49811448-49821436 GCF_036898095.1 Palaemon carinicauda
CCTTTAAACCTTTAAACCACTTGAGCCATCTCTCTCTACTCTACCTGATTGGTTACCCGCCGAAAAGTAGGGGTGTGACAGGGTGTTCGTCTTTGGAGCGAGATGTGCCAGGAAAACCTATATCCAACTGTACACGGCTTAATTCCTTAATATATTCAGTGATTTTATCAATAAAAGAAATATATCAACTGAATATTTTAGTTGAGGGTATACGAGTTTTTAATAACTTAAGAAAAAAATTATTAAAAGATAAAAACTAGAAGTTTTAAAGATGTTTTTTTTTTATTTTTAACCTAGAATTCGGTTTGTTTAGAATATCATTTGATATTTTATATGAATTTTGTCTCTTTGATATTTGTACATTCATCTATTGCAACCAGTGCTTTTAAGGAAGAAAATATTTATGTTCAAGAATATATAGCCTCTTTTGGTGTCGTAACTAGCATAGGAATAGAATGTTTTCTGTGCATTCAGAAGAGACGAGGATCTGTTGTAACAACTCCAACGCAAGATGTCCTCTATTTTTACAACTACTATTTCGGTCTTGGCTCATTTGACATGAAGGAAATAGTAATTTCTTTTTTCTTTTGTGGGGATAAATGATGCACTTTTCAAACCTAGGTTTTAGAATCATTTTGTTTTGGACTTTTGTTCTTCCAAGAGGAATATGAAATTGGAAAAATATTTTCAATTAGGTGATATAATCAAAACAATTGGGAGGAATAAAAACAATTTTCTTTTCAAACCTAAGTTTTGGAACTTTTTTTTTTTTATTTGGGCCCCTCGTTCTTTCAAGGGGAATGTAAAAACGGAAAATTTATTCAATTGGTTGATAAAACTAAAACAATATGGAGGAATAAAAAAAAGGATATGGAAAATAAAAATGATATAACCATATGTTTAAACCGATTAGCCTAAGGTAAAGATCTCAAAATAAACTTTTCTTACTACTTAGATTGAGGGATTTTTCTTAAGAAAATATGTATTTAGTGGTGTTAAGAAAAATCTGCCCTAGAAAAAAATAGCTATTTTTATCTATTCCGTTCTTCATTTATTCCCTCGTGAAGTGACAAGCGAATCTGAAAATTTTCTGGGGGAAAAATTGAATTCGATTTTCTGCTTTACTCTCCGCTTGGCAAATTGTTTAGAGACTTCGCCAGAGAAAAAAAAGTGATTTGGGATTTATTGGTAAATCGTGGTCTCCCCGGCTTCAAGACGAGACGTCTCGTCTTTATGGACGGAAGAAGAATTTTGGTAAAGGCGCGCATACGCTGGAGAAAATGCTTCTTCTGTGAGGTTCTGTTTTTTTATGCGTGCATACATTTATATAACTATATATATGTATATATATATATATATATATATATATATATATATATACATATATATATGTATATATATATATATATATATATATATATTCCTATGAATAAATGCATACATATATAGATAGATACATACATATATAAATATTTAAATGCATCCATATTGTTATATTCATATGATTTATTTGATGAATATATATATATACATATATATATATATATGTATATATATATATATGTATATATATATATATATATATATATATATATATACACATATATACACACATACACACACACACACACACATATATATATATATATATATATATATATATATACATATATATATATATATATATATATATATATATATGTATATATATACACACACACACACACACATATATATATATATATATATATATATATATATATATATATATATATATATATATATATATATATTCATTATATGCTAAACAACTTGTGGTACCATCTATTTTAAGGCAACGCTTGTTCAGTTTTCTGTATCTTTTCTTATCTTCAGGGGTATAATTTTGAAGGCAAATGGCAGACTTTGCTTCTGCACTGCTCCATTTATTTAACTCTTTCCGACAGCTGTTTCAACCAATAACTAATGGCTTTCGTCAGGGCAAATTTACAAAGGAATCAGTATATCTATTTAAAAGTAGTGAAATCATACAGCAGAAAACTTTTAAAAACCTTAAAACATAAAAATGCCCCAAAACGCAATAAATATAAACTTGTAAAATATTTTGCAAAAAAAGAAAATTCATGGAAATGCTACCTAAGACACCACGCTGGATGAAAGAACATAGTCTGAGGAAACTGGAATGTTCAAGACAGGCTGCTGCACCCTGATGGACACTGCTTTAACAGTCACCAGCAACCCACAGTCATCCTCCTCGTGAAGAACTTATTTGTCCTTGGTAAGATAATGTAATGGAGATTTTTGTTGTTGTTGTTGTATGCATTAACGAAAAGCTGTTGTATGACCACATTATTGCAGTGAGCTTCAAGTCTCCTGAGCATTATCGTGGTAGAGCTATCTATGCACTATTGCAGGATATGTTGGTAGGCTTACACTTCCCTTCCGAGCCTCTGTATTTGTAAATTTCATTGGTTTTAGACTCTTTTGCTATTCTAGAAGTGTTTTTCATCACAAGGGCAGTTATAAAGTCTGGCTTGATGTAAATTCTCCACGGCCAGTTATGAAGCCTGGCTTGCTGTAATTTCTCAGCAATGCCTTTTAGATAGTGCCTTTGGTTTTATTCCACAGCGGATGATTCTTTTAAAGACAGCTACTTCTTTTCTGAAGGGCGTTCCATAATCCACATTGTGATATACAAGCGCATCCCTTGTCATTATTTTAGTTCTGGGCTTTTATACAAAATTAATCCATTTTTGTCCTAATGATTTCCTCCGTGATGTTGCCAGGATAGCATCTGTCTCATATGTTGCAATTCTTCACGGATAGCTTTCCAACTACTGAAGCGGGACAAGGTCCTCCTGATGTAAGCACCAACGACGGTCCTCTTGTATGATTCAGGACACTCCCTGTGCGTTGAGGCAACGGCCAACCTTCGTAGATTTCACAAAGACTGATGTGTCACACTGTTGTTCTTGAACATGGACATCAAGGAAAGGAAGAGTTATTTTTCTTAGTATGCTTGTGATGAGATAGGACATTGACTAAAATTTTGGTCTTTTTCTTGTTAATCTATATTGGTTGAAGTTATCATTTGACGATTTAACAGTAAATGAACAATATGTGATATGAAATGTTAAATACTCTGAACGGACAAGGTAAATCGACAGTGGAGGTCCTTTAGAGAGTGGGGTTCCCCTGCTGTATGGGACCGGAAAAGCAACCATCAAAGTAAAAAGTAAAAGACACTGACTGAAAGTTGGTTTTATTGTGGACGCTAAATTCCGATCCACATCAGAAGAGAAGAGATTTAGCCCGAGCAATTTTCAGGTCATCACCATGCAATCCCATTGAATAAATATACATTGATTGTGAACGAGTCTCTCAATTCTGTCTTCTGAATCACTATGAATAATGAATGAGAACATTAGCTATGAATGACTCAAACCTTTGCATGTCTTCCGACGATAGTGTAATTGAATGATTGTAGGTTCGTCGAAAAAAAGTGAAGAATTCACACATTATTTATAGCAACTTGCAATCTATATTCTTTGATTGATGATATTCAATTTTTACACAGTTTTTATTCTTACTGTATAACACAAGGAGATATCGATGAATTTAAGTAGATTATTAAGGACATCATTAATTTCATGTTATATAGAGCATTATGACGCTTGCTTGAAATTTCTTTATGCTTCTAAAACTCTAGCAAGTATTATTATTATTATTATTATTATTATTATTATTATTATTATTATTAATATTTTATTTTTCCCCCTCTATCACAGTCTTTTTAACGGGGGGGGGGGGGGGAGGGTATTTATAGTGTAGGGTTCCGGCTTGCATCCTGTCCCATAAGGTGTCCATCACTTTTCTTATTATGTGCGCGGTTTCTAGGATCACACTCTTCTGCATGAATCCTGGAGCTACTTCAGCCTCTATTTTTTTTCTAGATTCCTTTTCAGGGATCTTGGGATCGTGCCTAATGCTCCTACAGTATGATTATGGGTACAATATCCACTGGTATATCCCATATCCTTCTTATTTCTATTTTTAGGTCTGGATATTTATCCATTTTTTCCCTCTCTTTCGCTTCAACTCTGGAGTCTCATGGTACTGTGATACTTTCTTCTTGATTTTGTCAATCAACGTCACGTCTGGTCTATTTGCGCGTATCACCCTATCTGTTCTGATACCATAGTCCCAGAGGATCTTTGCCTGATCGTTTTTTTATACCACCCTCAGGTTAGTGCTCATACCACGTATTACTGGAAGTTAACTGATGTTTCTTGCACAGGTTCTAGTGGAGGGCTTTTGCCTTTGAATCATGCCTCTTTTTATACTGGTTTTGTGCAAGTGGCGGACATTCGCTTACTCTGTGGTTTATGGTTTCATTTTTCGTGTTGCACTTCCTATATGTGGGAGAGATGTTATTTCCGTCTATCGTTCTTTGAACATATCTAGTTCTTAGGGCCTGATCATGTGCCGCTGTTATCATTTCTTCAGTTTCCTTCTTGAGCTCTCCCCTCAGTAGCCATTGCCACGTGTCATCGCTGGCTAGTTCTTTAGTCTGTCTCATGTATTGTCCGTGCAATAGTTTGTTTTGCCAGTCCTGTGTTCTGTTTGTCATTCTCCTGCCCCTGTATATTTCTGGGTCTTCGTCTACTTATAACAGAACTTCTTCCCATGCACTCTTGAGCTACTCGTCTTCACTGGTTTTCAGATATTGCCCCAGTGCTTTATTCTCGATGTTAATGCAGTCCTCTATATCTAGTAGTCGTCTCCCTCCTTCCTTTCGTGTTATGTGTAGTCTGTCCGTATTTGCTCTTGGGTGTAGTGCTTTGTGTATTGTCATATGTTTATTATTATTATCATTATTATTATTATTATTATTATTATTATGATGATGATGATGGTGATGATGATGATTATTATTAATATTATTATTATTATTGTTATTATTATTAGCTAAGCTACAACCCTACTTGGAAAAGCAGGATGCTATAAGCCCAAAGGCTCCAACAGGGAAAAATATCGCAGTGAGGAAAGGAAACAAGGAAATAACTAAACTATATTAAAGATAAAAGTTGGGCAACATTACTGTTCCTAAAGAACAGAAAAGCAATATTAATTTTCTTTTTAATACAATCGTCTAATAACTGAATGGTTGTTAATATTAATTATGAACTCATCAAATAACATACCTGTCACTGTATTTGGTTATCCGCATAAGGCAAAGGCAAATTTTATTTTATCGACCCCTTCCGGAGTATGAGAATTACAAAATTACACATATATATATATATATTTTACACAAAAACTACAAAAAGAAGAGACCAATAGATTACAACTATATTTATGTACACATATATTTAGCAAGTACATAATTAAAGCATAAAAGGTATTCTGACAAAGGAAAGTACATACATTGAAAAATAATACCAGAATAATGAAAATCCTAGAAAGTATTAAATCTAAAATAAAGACATTATAAGGTTAACAAACTTTGCAAGTCTTTTCAGTTCTCTAGCACTACTTGTATTGAGGAGCAGACTGAATTTAAAAGTGGTAGGTCTTCTACAATAGTAGGGCTTTAGGTATCTCTCTTATTTCTCTAATCACAGGACAAACTAAAACATAATGGTATTCATCCCCAACTTCACTGCCGTTGCATAGTGTGCAAGGGTGCTGATTCTCCTGCCTAGAATATCTTTCAGTTGCTACAGGAAGTTTGTGGGTACCACACCTATATTTACTAAGGGCAATTCTTTCTGGTATATCTAAATTTATAATATACTTTTCTTGGCCAAATTCTGTCATAAAAAGTTTATAATTACTACACAATATATTTCTCTCTACTTCTGCATGCCACTGTTGTCTCTCTATATCTTTGAGTTTCATTTATAGGTTATTTATTATCCACGTGTCATTGAAATTTTCTGGATGATCCCATATATTTGACATACCACATGAATCAAGGATAGTTTTAATTTTATGGATCCAACTAGACTTATACTCATTCGACTCGTAAAGAATTCTAAGAAAACGATAAAAAACATTTGACAATTTAGACGCCTTTGATTTTACAATTCTCCGTTTGCAAATAGATATTTCAATTTTGAATCTGCCAAGATCCCCATATACCATGCAGTTTGCTGTTCGCTTGTTCATGAACTTCTTGTGAAATGTTTCAACATGATCTAGTTTGTGGTAACCCCATATTTCACAACCGTAAGTCAAAATTGGTACAACTAGAGCATCGAATAGATCACAGTTGATATCAATGGGTAATTCAAGTTTTTTTACATTTAATTAACATACTAAATAATGCTCTACGTGCTTGAATGACTTGTTTCTTAATAGCTTTATCCATTTTACCATTATAATTGAACGTAGTACCAAGGTAAATATAATCATCTACAATTTCGATGCTCTCCTCACCATATTTAAAATTCGGGACATCTCTAACTTTTCCTCTAGAAAATACAACTACTTTAGTTTTTGAAACATTAATTTGAAGTTTCCAAGTATCACAATATTCTTTTACTTTGTTTAAAGCGTTTTGTAATTCCTTTGGGGATTCAGCCATTACAATAGTATCATCAGCATGAAGTAAAACATAAATACGCAAAAACATTTCTATATCAATACTACTTAATTTTTCATTTATTTCCCTTGAACACATATCCATCCCATTATACCCCCTGCTAAGAAAAGACTCGAAATCATTTAGGTAGATGGCAAAAAGTATTGGGGAAAGATTCTCACCTTGTCTTACACCTATGTTACATTCGAAAAAGTTAGAAATTTTGTGATTCTACTTTACACATGATTTTGCATTATTAAACATATTATATATGACAGCCATAATATTACCATTAATGCCATGTGAGATTACTTTTCCCCACAAGGACGACCTGTCAACCAAATCGAATGCTTTTCTGTAATCAACGAACAAACAGTATATTCTCTTTTTTCGATGGAGATAGAAATTAACAAGTGAATGCAATACAAAAATATGATCAAGAGTACTATATCCCTCCCTGAAACCAGCCTGCTCCTCACCAAGTTGACCAGTGCTGTCAATATAATCAGTCAACCTTTTATTGACACAAGCGGTAAAAAGCTTCGCTACACAGCTCAGTAGTGTGATACCCCTATAGTTATCAGAGTCGTCAGGGGATCCTTTTTTCTAAAATATGGGTTTTATTATCCCTATACACCAATAATATGGAACAACTGAGGAGATCAACACTATGTTGAAAATTTAATGTTTTATGAAGTACTAACTGATTTTGTAAGTACCTTACTTATACTTCTCTGCCTTATATTTTCTGCATAGCTAGTGTTACATACTAGTGTACGGAATCCGCCAGTAATGACAGCTAAATATTTACATATGCGCACACACCCACACGCACGCACATGCACACAGATTCAACCCTTCCTATCCCTCCCCTTTTCCTTACTACAACCCATCTTACCAGGGTATGACTACTTCCTCTCTCCGCTACCCATGGAACGGGAAGAGTCCGAGCAGGTATACGTTTGGGTATACCGCTCAGCGGGACCAGAACTATATATATATATATATATATATATATATATATATATATATATATATATATATATATGTATATTTATACATGTATATACACACACACACATATATACATATATATATATATATTTATACATATATATATATATATATATATATATAATTTATGTATATATATATATATATACAGTATATATATATATATATATATATATATATATTATATATATATATACTGTATATATATATATATTTACACAGATAGCCAGAGACCTGCTCTTTGCTATAGAATATGGGAGATAATGAGTGAATAAGGTAAGATGTTAATAGATTAAAAGAATAGTAGGATAAAGGATAGATATTAGAAGTATAGATGATAGAAGGATTGATAAGATAGATGTAGGCGTTGGCTAGGATGAGAATGTGTAGATCACGTGATTGGCATGCATAGAATTCTATATTCGTCGCCAGTCAATGTGAAATATGATTAAACCTTGAAATAACGTATGGAAAAAATAGAGTATTCCATTCACATTTTTCCATCATATCAAAAGAAAATGCAATCATGGTATGTCATCTTTTTCATTCTAAATCATAAGATACAGTTGACTTATAAGCTAGAGTTATGATGTATATATATACTGTATAGGTATATATGTACATTAATTATATTTATTTACGTCATAATCAAAACAGAAATAGTTTTTATTGATTCAAGACTATATGACAATATGTAGACAAAAAGAGAAAGATTCCTCCCTCCTCCCCCCAAGTCTCTCATCTTAGAAGTTTAAATATTATTCTTGAGAGAGTAGAGTTTCCAGCAGCCTGAAGCCAACTTTCCATAAGGAGAACTGGAAGATGGCTGGAACATGACCAAGATGAGGATTCCAGTCCCCTCCCTTGGGTAATCAAGTAGCATGTAAAGAAGAGGGTCTCTCTATCTGGATCAACAATCCCAGATGGGTGAGGAATGCGGACTCTCTCTCTCTCTCTCTCTCTCTCTCTCTCTCTCTCTCTCTCTCTCTCTCTCTCTCTCTCTTTGTGGATTTTATGTCAGTTACCTCGATTAATAGTCTAATAAAGATGATGGTTTTAAGTGGATAATTTTCACTGATGTAATGATACTATGATTTGATCTTTGTGGTCCTCAAAATTCATATTAAGATGTTTTATAATATATCTAATTATATATATATATATATATATATATATATATATATATATATATACATATATATATATATTTATATATATATACATACAGTATATATACTGTATATATGTATGTATTTATATATACAATATATATATATGTATATATATGTATTATATACTATATATATGTATATATATATATATATATATATATATGTATATATATATATATATTTATATATTCTACTATTAGTGTGCTTTTTTCCCATTGGTATGGGGTAACACATTTGCCTCCTTTTGAAGGACTTTGCTTTGGCTTTGGGCTGGACCGTAGTCCCGACCAGCTGCCCTGCCTGACATCGCCTAGACCCCGGTAGCGTAGGTCTGTGTGTTGTACCACCCACCATCGCCCTTCCTCCTAGCAGCGAGGAGTCATGGCGTAGTTAGGTCGACAGTTAGAGACGTGTGAAGTGTCTGTTATGTTTTTTTTGTAGAAGGTCTTGTAATGGCTTTTTTTATGTGTGTATTAGTCTGTAACACCCATTTACTTTACGCAAACCTATCCGTCGATTACATACATAATCTTGAGGTGTCTACACGGATAGCAAAGTGTCCAACTTTCTGACTGGTCGGGTTCGGAGTTGAGCCTGGGCCACAGACTTGCAGCCCAAACCAACTCAGCCATCGAGGCTCCATATATATATATTTATATATATATATATATATATATATATATATATATATATATATATATATATATATATTTATATATATATATATATATATATATATATATATATATATATATATATATATATACATACATATATATATACATTTTATATATATATATATATATATATATATATATATATATATCCCTAGATTATAATTATTGATATATTTATTATTATTCTCTGCTCAAAAATTTTATGATAGAAAGATGTATAGATATTAAATAATTATAATTATAAAAGGGATTACTCGATGAGAGTATGATGAGGAACAGATGGAAATGGTTTGGGCATGCTCTTTGCACTTGCCAAGAGGGATTAGTTCACAAAATTTTCAACTGGGTTTCACAAGGCACTAGAAGATTAGGAAGACCCAGGCCTACGTGGCTGATGACTATGAAGTGTGAAGTAGATGATGAATTGAGTAGTAGTAATTTAAAAGCATAATATAGAGACACCTGATGAAATGTAGGAGATGATGATGATATTTAATAAGTCATGAACAAGAATGTTAAACTGAAATTTGCTAATTTCC
>NC_090753.1:49834436-49839436 GCF_036898095.1 Palaemon carinicauda
AACCAGTCATGTCCAGGCCGTCTTTCTGTTAAGATCTAGTCGTATCCTGCTGCAGTAGAGATAGGAACATTCTATGAGCAATCAGTGCTTGGTGGAAACTTCTAATGCTTCGAAGTCTAGGCTATTCTTGGTATTATTCATAATTTCTATGTATTATTTAGAAATATTTAGACTCAATTACTGTATTAGTTGAAGATCTGCTCTCTTGCACCAATCTGTGGCCTCTTTCAATTATATCCCCTGTGTTCTATCTCTTGTTTGATTGTATGTAAACGGTAACTCCCTTCTCTCTCTCTCTCTCTCTCTCTCTCTCTCTCTCTCTCTCTCTCTCTCTCTCTCTCTCTCTCTCTCTCTCTCATTTTACTCAATGAAGATGTAAGTGAAAGTATTATTGGTGTAACGAAGTTGTGTTATCTCTCTCTCTCTCTCTCTCTCTCTCTCTCTCTCTCTCTCTCTCTCTCTCTCTCTCTCTCTCTCTCTCTCAAATCCACGAAGCAAGAGGCTATTACCTCCCATTACAAACGTTTTTAAACTCTATTAACACTGGGAGAATTCAGGCAAACTTATGTTTTTATCTTATTTTATCATAACAGTTTATGTTTTTTTTCCTATTAAAACATTTGCTAACTCGATTACCACTTTATTTCCCCATTCTCTTTCATATTTACGCGTTAGTTTCATAAACAGATTTATATATAAGCTTTAAGCTCTTATACTTTTAGGGGCTGATAGTAAAAAAAAAAAAAAAAAAACCTTAAGTAGCCTTTTCCTTTCAAGTCCCAGTTTGAGGTAGATGATTTCATTAATGTAATTCCAATGGCAATTGCAAGTAATTGAGAAGCTACTCAGTTAAAACATTGGGCCTATTTACCCAGGATTAACAACATGAATTATTATATCTGTCCTTCCCAAAATATGAATGACTTTTTTTTTAAAGACTTTTTGTTTTCAATTGCATGATATCTCCAGAGTATTCAGAAAGTCTGCTATGTAATAATCAACACATTTGATTTGACGTTTCCTTTCCAATCTGTCGCAATTTTATGTTTTTTTTTTTTTATATATGTGTTTATCACATGAATGTCAGAGGTAAGGGACAATACTGTAGGGAGTGATTACATATACATATAACCAGCGCTCAAGCCCCATCTCTCTAACCTAGTTAGGACCAAGGAGTGCCAGGCAATGGCTACAGATGCCTCAACAGGTAGATCAGATGGCTCCCCCCCCAAACATCCATCCTTTTTTCACAAGGATGGTAAGGTTACAGACATTATAAGCAACTATCAAGACTGATTCATGCTTCATAGTCCTCAGCCATGTAGGCCTGAGTCTTCCAACTCTTTTAGTAGCCCAGCGAAACGTTTGGTGAACTAATCTTTTTTGGGGAGTGCGAAGAGCATGCCCAAACCATCTCCATCTACCCCTCATCAGGATCTCATCCACATATGACATTCGAGTAATCTCTTATAATTTCATTTGAGAGTTTCTCGAACCCCAGTCTAGCAAAACGCAAGGCAAGGACATTTCCAATAGGCTACCACGATCCTACAGACGAAGAAATTCTCTTTCTCCCGGATCTTCCTGCTCCTTTTTCTTCCTCCATTTGCTCTTGAGGATTCCGTCCTTTGAGACCTGATCCCTTCTTCGATTCTCTCTTGGTTCTTATCCACCTCGCAAAGCCTCAGAGCCAAACGAGGTCGTCGTTTTCCCTCGGCAATAGTCTTTGATCTATTAGTGGCAACACTCAGGGGAGAGACGTGATAATCTCCAACTGAAATGTTTCAGGTCTTTTGGTAAGTCTTCTCAAGAACTTGATTTTGCTGGGGATTGATTCTATATTTCTATATTTCTGTCAAATTGGAAATGTCTTTGGTCTATTATTTTAGGTTTTTGGGTTGTAATTTAGGGAGTTTGTTTCTCATATTTCTTTTTCATTTGTGAGTTTCTTGGAATTTTGTTTGAACAGAAAATCGTTAAGGAGATTATTTCATTGTTATATTTTTTTGTTTAATCGACAATGATATTTGATCTATAAGTGATGTCTTATGTTTTAAACTATGTAATGTGAGACTTCAAGTGTAAATATCGTTTATATTAGCTGTTAGTGAATATAATTATTCAATCGCCCGAAAAAATATCTAATATTTAATTCATATTACTAATTCTTTCCCTTTCTTTTAATTTTTCATTCTAATGGTGTATTTGACTCTCGTATAAACTAGCCCTCATTTCCCTTCTTTTTTCTTATTTTAATTTACAATTATTATACTTCACGCCACACAACATGTCTATCCAGTGTATTCAGTGTAAACCATAAAGAGATGTGACTGAGTTTAGATTCAATATAATTTTTAGTGGTTTACCACTGAAAACGTTGAATCCTAATGGAAAATAAAATTAAGAAGTCTTCTTCTGGTGGGACTCGAGCACCCTAATGATACACAAAGCAGCATTACTTTTTATCCCATTTTTATTAAGTTTTAGCTTTTAACTCTGATTATTGCCTATGATCGGTTCGCATGGAAATCCTATTCTGTTTGGAGATTCACACTCGATCATCCTATGCATTAATACATATGATTTTATTTTCTTCAGAAAATTACAAAGACATCCTGTTCTGTAGAAGGATTCGCAGACTTTTTATTATGAAGAAATATGCATTGTGAATTTATTTTGATAAAGACTTTAAAGACCACTCGACCTTGTAAAAGCATCCACTGGCATACTATTTCACAAACTTTTTATTTTGTAGAAGCATTATCAATGCTGAGGTCTGGATTTAGAGGAGCAACTGCTCTTGACCTACTTACAAAAATACTTTGAGTTTTGTTAGGATTCAAGGTCATGCCCCATAATTTGCATTATGCAATAATTTTATTTTTACTGTATCTTTGTTAAGGGATTCAACAACCCCAGTTCTACATTCAGGAGATGGAATTGATGTAAAGAGAGTAGCATCATCTGCCTATGCAACGAGCTTGTTTGTAGAAGTCAATTCATTCTTTGGTTCCTTACACGTGAGAATCATACAGCTTCCTACACGCTCTTTTGTTGCTGTTTCTGAAGGGTTTCAGTAAAAACATGTAGTATAACACTAAATTAAAGGTGAAAAATATCCCTAGCAATATCTTGGTAAGCCTAATTCAGGATCAAGCTAAAAAGAAAAAAATCCTTTTTGAAAAAAAAAAATATTCAAGAGAATTTGAGGTTATATGACAACATTATCACATTATATTTAGAAACACAGATGTAGAGATATAAACACTAACAAAGAACCTCCAAAATCTCATAAGTAATTTGCACATTTCAACACGAGCTTGCTTCCATGACGAGAAGAAATTAGAACCAGTTAATACCAATTTAGCAAGTCAGTCTACGCACACATAAACACTTGCTTGGATCACGAATCACCGGTAAACACACTCTATTACTCACCTCAAGCAAACAAACGGCTCCCAAACTCACGTAAGCCTACTGCACCTCCAAGCAAGCCAACAGGAGCTCCCTCTATGGACTAGAAGAAAGTTAAACCAGTTGAAACCAGTTTAAACAATGCTACCTCGAGCGAGGCAAAGCGACACTCGAACTACGGCCGTGAATGACGCAATGACACGAGATTTAGTGCTTTATAACGAGAGCAAGGCTGGTGCCTTGGAGTGGAGTGCATCTCTTTACATGCAATGAGGGAGCCATGTGCCCCATCATGTTGGTCATCAAGGAACCGTAGAGTCTAGGGCGAGAGAAATAAGCTTCGGGAGGTGGGATGGCTGTTGGAGGAAGTAGGGAGGGAGGAGATGAAGGAAGGAGGAAGAATAATTAGAGATGAGAAAATAAGTGGGAAAGGTGAAGAAATGGGGAATGAAGAAGAAAGGATTCTAAGAATAATTGAGTAAAGGTATGGGGTGAAATAGAAATGAAGTAATGGGGGAAAAAAAGAAAAAAAATGAACAAGGATGGGGAAAAGGAGGGATTGAAGCAGAAATGGAGGAGTATGTCAAGGTAATAGAAAAAATAAGTATTGGGAACGGTAATAAAGAGAGACGGAAAGCCAGGGAATGATGACATTTCAAAGATATATATATATATATATATATATATATATATATATATATATATATATATATATATGTGTGTGTGTGTGTGTATGTATATATACATACATATATATATATATATATATATATATATATATATATATATGTATATATATATATATATATATATATATATATATATATATATATATATATATATATATATATATATAAATTTAAATGTCACCATTATTGAATCAATGAAGAGATTCCTTTACGGTGGTGTAAACATATCTTGTGACCAATTCCTACATGTAACTAAGACGGCAGTATTAAGTTTTGCAAAAACTCTGCCAGTTTTTGAAAGACAGCAGTCTTATTGGCATTTGCTTCTTGGTTTCAGTGCTAAAGCTTTTGATACAAATGCTAAAAATTTTTCCTTGCTAAGGTGGGATACATTTTCTTACCTTGCAATACCTTATTTAGCTCATTTCCACGTACACAAATTGCAGCTAAGTATGCAAGAAGAGCTAGACAAGTTGATTTTCTGGACTTGTCTGCAAATTTGAGTTTTTGATCAGTCAGAAAAATTTTAAATTCGGTTTTAAGAAGCCACACAAATGTTTTTAACTACGATATAAAACACCTACCACTAGAGTAATAAAATTATTAAAGAGGTTGAATATATTATATATAGATTGTAGACTATTATAGATTCTAAAGGTAGTACGTTGGCCAGGGCACTAGCCATCCATTGAGATACTACCGCTAGAGAGTTATGAGGTCTTGACTGGCCAGACAGTACTACATTGGATCCTTCTCTCTGGTTACAGTTCATTTTCCCTTTGCCTACACACACACACCAAATAGTCGGGCCTATTCTTTGTATATTCTCCTCTGTCCTCATACACCTGACAACTGTAATTGTTCAGTGGCCACTTTCCTCTTGGTAAGGGTAGAAGA
>NC_090753.1:49841936-49874436 GCF_036898095.1 Palaemon carinicauda
TCAAAATCCACAAGAACTTACGAAGGAGAATGAAGCAAAGAGGAAGCACTCTATTCAATACATCTCATTATTGACCTTGCCCTCACCCTTTCTCTGCTATTAATGACTCAGTAAAAATTAAAAAAAAAAAGTTAAATATCTTTTAAAATCACCCAAAACATATCAAGTTTGTATTCATTGAAATGTTCTTAACGAGAGCTTTCCAATAAATAGTTTGTCTGGTTTTGAAAGATTTTGCTACGTCAGGAGTTTTGTTGAATTCAGCACTGGCAGTGAAATGGTTAACCTTTGTGTTAAGATGACGCAGGTCCGATGGAAACTTCTAAAACCTTCGCAACATCTGTGGCTTGGCACCGCTGATTAATGTAATTATCATTAATATAATTATCAAGACTTGAAGGTAATTTCAGAACCTTTAACTTCGTTAAGTATTTTTTTTTCTCTCGCTTCCTTTTCGTTTCCCCTTCTTTCTCAGGAATTGGGGACATGATAGAGAGGGAGGTGAAGTGGTTAACGAAGGGGGGACAGGTTTTTTTTATTTTTTAAAGTCGACGTGATAGAGTTTCTCTTCGGAAAAGTTAAGAAATGTGACACTGAGAAACTTAGCTACATTTTAAGGGGGGCCGGGAGGATTCAGTGGTTTCTCATTAGCGTTATTGATTATTTTTCTCATTTTCGTTAATTTGACCTCTTTCGTTCATAATATGATCCCATATATTTCCTATACCTTTGTTTCCATTTAATACTCTTTTATTCACATGTAACTCATTGTGTGCTTTATGTTCATCATAAAATCTCTCTCTCTCTCTCTCTCTCTCTCTCTCTCTCTCTCTCTCTCTCTCTCTCTCGCCGATATTAGATGAATTAACGCTATGCTCGTTTCCGTTTTTATGAAAAAGAGTGTGCAAATTTCCATGTTCCAAAAATATACTGAATAAAAATGTTATTCAAAATCTACTTAAACAATATTATCGTTTCATAGATTAACAAATTACAACATTGACAATTAAATGGCATCCTCAATGTACATGTATTTAGGGGTTGATCTAATGTAATATTATAGTCATATTAAGTCTGCATAAACGATCAATTATACAGTATCGAAACTATGCTACGACCCTTTAAAAGAAATTCGAATAGATTATGTTATTCTGAAGAGTTTGATATGTTCTCTGGTTCTTTACAAGGGTTGTAGTGGCCGATATGGTAACGTCCCTGACTGGTGAACGCCAGACTGGGGTTCAAGTCCCTCTAAAACTCGTTAGTTTCTTTGGTCACTGCAATCTGACCATCTTTGTGAGCTAAAGATGGGCAGTGGTTTGGGGATCGTATAGGTCTATCTGCCGAGTCATCAGCAGCCATTGCCTGGCCCTACATAGTCCTAGCTTGGGTGGAGAGAGGTCTTGGGTGCTAATCATTTTTATATATGGTCAGTCTCTAGGGCAATATCACTGTCCTTTGCCCCTGCCATTCATGAGTGGTCTTTAAACCTTTCATGAATAATCGTTCTATTCTGGTAACTAGTTTTATGAAAGTCTAGAGGTTCTCATTCTGGTATCTCAAAATTTGAAATATATACTAAAAATATTGCACAAGAAGCCGCCTGCCCGAAAACTTTCTGTATTAAAGAGCCAAATTGTTAATTTTGGTATTTAATGAATTCATCGTCTCGGGGTTTCCTCCTGAATATGCAAATTATGAAGAATATTTTCTGGCTGGGAAAAAACGGGGCCTTTTTGAGATGTGGCCTAATTTCCTTTTTGTCTCTCTCCTCACCTTCCACCTTGTTTTTCCTCCCTCATTGTCTCCTTCTTCATTCTTTTTCTCTTTATTCCTCTGCTTTACTGTATTTCATCCCACGTATTTGTTTTTCGCATTATTATTATCTATATTATTATTATTGTTATTATTATTATTATTATTAGTAGTAGTAGTAGTAGTAGTAGAAGTAGTAGTAGTAGTAGTTCTGGTATTATGATACAAGAGGCTTCGTCGTTTATCGTGATAATGCTATTCATAGTTATTTTTCTTCTTCTTCTTCTTCTTCTTCTTCTTCATATTATTATTATTATTATTATTAGTAGTAGTAGTAGTAGTAGTAGTATGACGAAGTATCTCTCTCTCTCTCTCTCTCTCTCTCTGTTTTATTATTATTATTATTATTATTATTATTATTAATATTATTATTATTATTGTTGTCAATTGTTTTTTAATTATGGACGTATTTTTTGTGGTTATTTACCTTTCTTTTTCCATAGGATTATTATTATTATTATTATTATTATTATTATTATTATTATTATTATTATTCTTATTTTTATTAAACTAGATTCGTGACAGAAACATCGAATCTACAGTAGATTACATTCCCGAAAGAAATATGTTAGAAGATCATCCCGTTAATGCTTAATTATCGCTGATAATTCAAGACCCCGAGTTATTCAAAACCTTATTCACTTTTCCCCAATCCACATAATCCACGAAACGAAGGGATTAGCTCCAAGGATTACCATATCCTTCCTTAATTATTATTTCTAGCAGAGCGGAAGGAAAAGTGCCAAGACATTCGATAATGCTTTTTCGAGAAATTCTTATTTCCCATTTTCTTAATTTCTAAAAGGGTAATTTCTGTTTTCCACGAATAACAAAAGAACTCATTAAGAGTATTTCTGTTTGGTTTACCAAAGGGAACACAACAAGGGAAAAGTCTCATGTGATAGAATAAATATTTTCGAGGTTTTGGAAATATATTTGCTAACATTTTAACGTGTTTTGACCATGTATCGAGGATATATTTCTTATCTTTTTTTGTTTCGGAGTTTCCTAAGTAATATGAAATACATTTGCTAACATTTTAAGGTCTTGTGTTTTTGTATCAGTGTAGTTTTTACCTCCGTCAAGAAGGTTCTAAAATTGAGTCGGTTTATTTATTTGTCTGTCTGTCTATGGACAGGATCACGTCAAAACTACCCAACGGATTTTGACGAAATTTTGACCACAGATAGATCTTGGGTCATGGACGACTCCATTAAAGTTTGGAGATGATCTGTACCGGATCCGGATTCTAGATCCGGATATGCATTTTACGCCATCTACAGTCAGCATATGAAAAGTGTGATTCTCTGTACTAGACTTTATTTATAATTTTTTTAACTCTTGGATCATGAGTGACATCACTGCGTGAATTTTGGACGTGATCCGGATAAGGATCAGGATCAGGATTAGGATCAGGATCAGGATATTGGATCAGATGCAAATCGACTGTCTTTCTTATTGTGTCAACGTCGTCCTTTGGTGGAAGTTGGAAATCAGGGATTGTTCTTGTTTAAGTTTTTTGTTACGTAATTTCGTAAGTAAAATAGAAAAAATCCTTAATAAAACTAAGAAATCTGAGTATTATAAATTAATTTTGGTGATATTTTAGAAGCTTATTTTATTCAAGTTTATATTTCTATATTAAAGTAAGCGAGTGTTGAAAATTTATAACTACTTTTTGATTAGAAAAACTGCCATTCTATAAAAAAAAAATCTTCTGTAGGATTTGAATAAATCATTAAAACATTTGCCACCAAATCTGAGGTGTAAGATTCTTCTGTTAAGAAATATCTTTTTATTTGTATGTTGTTATTTTATTTTGATTACTATTACTTCTTTTGTAGTTTATTTGTTTCCTTGTTTCCTTTCCTCGCTGGGCGTATTTCTCCTGTTGGAGCCCTTGGGCATATAGCATCATACTTTTCCAACTAGGGTTGCAGCTTAGCTACTAATAATAACAATACCACCACCACCACCACCACCACCAACAACAACAACAACAACAACAACAACAACAATCCAAAACCGAACAGCCTTTTGTATATAAGTTTAAAAGAGCTCCCACTAAATTAGAATTAAATTGAAACAGGAAATTTCTTGGTGTTTACAAAGTACATTCGCAAACAAATTTGATAAAAGTATAATCTATACAAAACAAATCTGAAAATTAATAAATTCATATTTAATTAAAAATTTTAATTTTATTTAAAAAATTATACGATCAAATGTAAATTCTTGATTTTTCTAAAAGATATTCGTTAGCATTTCAGTTTTAATATCAAACATACATTTCTGTATTAATATAATAAAGTTCAGGATGATAATACTTCTAGGTAAAGAAATGAAAACAAAAACGTTTATTGATATACATGGGAGAGTTTATATTCACGTCCACCAACGAGGTTAGAAGGAGGTTGTGTTTTCGCCCCTGTTTGTGTGTTTGTGTGTGTGTGTGTGTGTGTTTGTTCGTGAACACCTTCTTGGCAATAATTTTAATCGTAGATTGTTCGTGAACACCTTCCTGGCAATGATTTTAATCGTAGATTGTTCGTGAACACCTTCCTGGCCACAATTTTAATCTTAGAGTAATGAAACTTGCAGGGATTAACTGTTATGTAAAATTATGGAAATGATTAAAGTTTGGAAAGTCAAGGTTAAAGGTCAAGGTCACGGTCAAGCAAAATGTCTAATTCATGTAATCTGCCACAAGTTTGGACATCGTTGTCACAGAGACTTCAAACTTGTCCATTTTTGAGTATATGAAAATCCACGCCAATCAATGCATGTTAAGGTCCAAGGCCAAAGTCAAGGTTCAGCAAAAGATCGAGAAATAAGCTGCCGTGGCGGAGGTCTGCCCTTTTCTGATTGCCCTTCTAGTTTGGAATGTATTAATATAGTAATGAAAGAGAAACTTTTAAGACTTCAACTAAACAAAAAAGTATTCTGAAATGAAATTACTAAGTGTTAAGAAAGTATATTTACTTTTTAATAACATTCTCTAACATTTTGTGGCGAGAGATTTGCATGTCAGGAATATATTTCAATAAGAATGTAACACACTCTGAAATATGGTTTTACATATATAAACACACTCTCTCTCTCTCTCTACATAAGACACCATCTTACAATATCATTAATTAATTAATAAATTCTTCTCTGAGGTGAAAATGGTGCTTTGTATGAAATATCCAGTATTCAGCGAATTTTTAACGAGCCCATTTTTTTTTTTAATGGAAATAGATTCCATTTGCCTTTTTAAAAAGAAAGAGAAATATATTGTTGTGTGATTAGATAAGTATATTCATTTAAGAAAAACATCGCCTTGGATTATTATACACCGAAGTACCTTTCCTACACATTTAGAAATTAATAGTAGTTAATTGTACTAAATTTTTCCCACAAAATAACGTATGATACACATTTCCTATTTTTATACTGCTAACAAGAGCGCAATTTTTGAAGTTCACTACTAAATTTATACATGTAATTGGTATATACTGTAGTTTTTAAAGCATGTGTATTTCATACACGCTCATACATTGTAATACGATTGCTCTCTCTCTCTCTCTCTCTCTCTCTCTCTCTCTCTCTCTCTCTCTCTCTCTCTCTCTCTCTCTGTTTCCAGTATTTAACTTTGGAAAATAACTAATTTTCTTGTGTTCTGACCTATGAGTGGGGATACCTTAATGTGGTAAAATGGTTGTGTATTGCCATGCTCGGCAAAGTTGTACTAGTTTGGGCCACCCATACTAGGTTGGTGTGCTGTGAGCGCTCACGAAAAAGTCTCTCACCATCAGCAATTCGCAGTGGCTAGCGTGGTGAGGGAAACTGGCTAAACCCCAGACATGGATGGACATGTCTGAGGCCTCTGTTCTGCATTGGACTAAAAACGATATTATTTGTTATTGTTGACCCGTAATGAAAATTTGAAACCCGCTCAAGCTCGATAGTCTCTTGTAATATCTGCTACCTCACCATCCTTGTGACCTGGGGATGGGATGTTTGACTGAGCGTATAGGTCTACCTGCTGAGTCATTAGCAACCATTGCCTGGCCTTCCCTGGTCAAGGCTTGGGTGTAGAAGTGTGTTCGTGGGCACTAATCAGATGTACATATGGTCAGAGTCTAGGGCATTGTTCTACAAGGATATTGTCACTCTCCCTTGCATCTGCCGTTCACGAGCGACCTTTAAAGCTTTAAACTTAAAATACGTTCGAATAACCTCATAAAATCTATTTCAAATAAAAGACGCATCTTTCCTTGAAAAGTTGTGAGATTAAAAGGCCCCATTTAAAACTTCTTAGCTTTTTGTACCGTCAATTTATATACTAATGGATCGGATGTTCTCAGTACTCTTGGGAGTTTTGTTAGGGAGGTCTTTGGGGGGGGAAGGGGGGGGGGTTGTATGTTGGACTTAAGGAGGGAGGGAGAAGGAAGGGAGGGGGAGGGAAGGGAGGGATTGGTCTTTATGAAGCTTATATTGCTGTGAGTGTGGCGTTTTCTCTCTCTCTCTCTCTCTCTCTCTCTCTCTCTCTCTCTCTCTCTCTCTCTCTCTCTCTCTCTGTTAGCAGCGTATCTCTATACCAATTTTAGGTTATAAAAAGAAAGGTTTAACTGTTTATTCTTAATATTATTTTTAAATGTAGCAAACGTTTTTACATTTGATAATCTGTATTTCAGATTTCCAGTAAAACTTGTCATATTTATCGGATTGATAATAAAAATCTCAGAATATATTCTAATTAAAAATAGATTATACCATATGATACTCCATGATGAATAAATTTTTGAAGGAATTCTATTAAATAAATTTATATTGTTTTGAAATAGATTTTAGGTACGAAATTTACATCTGTATGTTTTCGTACCTACTCTATTTCAGAACAATAAAAAAAGAATTAATAATAATTAATTATAATTGATCATTCAAAACATTCGAAACTTACGACAAATTTTATTTGTAATAAAAAGATAAGATTTCAGCTCTATCAGATGAAAACTTTCTGTCATAATAAGAAATCCATTGAGGAAATTGATCTTATTAACAGAAATAGTTGAAGGTTGGAATTAAAGTTTATAAAAACTCATTGCAGCTGGAGTAATGAATAAAACACTCTGAGCATACATTAAAATGATTTTCCCTCTTCCCACGCTATTTACAAGAAAACGAGAAATTAAATATTAACTACAGAAAATATTTATTGAGCAAAAAAGATCTAAGCAACTTTGTAATGAGATCTTGCTTTTGAATAGCTTTTGGAGAATATTCGATATTCGCTTACAATTGCAGTTTAATTACTTTCCTTTTTATTTTGTTAGCGAGAATTAAGAAAATGTTTTGAGCAATTCTTTCAGTTTGTCGTTATCAATATTATTTTTCCGATCTCTTTAATTTCAAGATTTCTTCAGCTTTTCGAAAACAGTCCTTCGTAGGTATGTATACTCTCTCTCTCTCTCTCTCTCTCTCTCTCTCTCTCTCTCTCTCTCTCTCTCTCTCTCTCTCTCTCTCTCTCTCTCTCTCTCGTAAAAAGTCTTTTGTCTAATTTTATGTTAAAAACCAAATCTATTTTACAGACTTATAATTTTCCTATCAAATTCTCACCATCGTTTGGGGAAGCTTATCCCCAACTGATTGACTTTTATGATGGAACCAATCAATTTTGAACAATATTTCCCATCATGAAGAAAGGTTTGAAATAAAGTCTTGTGAATAATATAAGTAAAATGTATAAAACCCTATTCCTGTATTTGCATCACATGTAAAAGAAATTTATCGGGAGGGGATGTGAAATGTTATATGAAATATAGTGAAAGATCTCTATTGGAAGAGATGGACATACATTTGAAATAAATTCTTATCAAATTTGATATTACTGTACACATGAAACGAATTAGCCTGACGTCAACAAAGTTCTTATATTGTATCATAAATTCTGGACATGTATTTAATAAATGAAGTTACAGAATATATAATGGAGTACTGAAATCAACAGTAATGATTTTTTTTTTCAGATTAGAACATTGATTAATGAATGTTAATTGGCTATTAAATTAATGCATTAGTACATAGGTATTTCAATAGTTACTTTGTTTTTCTGATTAAATAATTTTGATTTCCGTTACATACACAGCGCACACACACAGACATATATATATATATATATATATATATATATATATATATATATATATATATATATATATATGTATATATACATATATATACAGTATATATATATATATATATATATATATATATATATATATATATATATATATATATATAAATATATACATATGTATGTATGTGTGTGTCTGCGTATGAGTGTCTATGCAAATATATGTATATATGCCTAAATGTACATATGTATATATATATATATGTATATATATATATATATATATATATATATATATATATATATATATATATATATATATATATATATATATATATATATATATATATATACTGTACATATACATATATAAATATATATTCCTGTATATATATATATATATATATATATATATATATATATATATATATATATATATATATATATATATATGTATATACACACATTTTTACATATTCATACATGCATGTAACCTTGCATTAAAAAAAATAATCCCCCATCAGCCATTGGAACGCCTGCTATATTGCAGTTAGGAAATGTTGCAAACATTCCCAACCTGACCCAGATAATGCAGGAAATTCGCATTACGTTTGTCCGGTCACGCAAAATCTTGTTACATCATTAGAGGGTCGGATTGACAGGTGTGTGGTGGAGATTGAATTTGAGATAATGAGTGGGGGGTTGGGGGTGGGGGGTGGGGGGGGGGGGGGTTGGATATGCAAAGAGGGGAGATGGGTTACGTGATATGTGATGGATGGTGTGTGTGCATGTGTGTGTGTGAGACGCAAACTGAGTAATTGTCTTGATTCTTTGCTGGGTATAGATTGTTTTGTTTTGTGAGTCGAAGAATTGATTATTCAGAGGGTAATGCCTGATAAATTTACATGTATAAGTGTATATATATATATATATATATATATATATATATATATATATATATATATATATATATATATATATATAAATATATATGTATATATGTATATGTGTACTTATATGTAGAAGGTTGGCCAGGGCGCCAGCCACCCGTTGATGTGGTACTACTATAGAGTTATGGGGTCCTTTGACTGTCCTGTCAGTACCACATTGGATCCTTGTCTCTAGTTACTGTTCATTTTCCCTTCGCTTAGACACATACACTGAATAGTCTGGCCTATTCTTTACAGATTCTCCTTTGGCCTCATACAATTGACAGCACTGAGATTACCAAACTATTCTTCTTCACCCAAAGGGTTAACTACTGCACTGTAATTGTTCAGTGGCTACTTTCCTTTTGGTTAGTGTAGGAGAAACTATTTAGCTATGGTAAACAGCTCTTTTAGGACACACCAAAATCAAACCATTGTTCTCTTCTTGGGTAGTGCCATAGCTTCTCTACCATGGTCTAACACTGTCTCTTGGGTTAGAGTTCTCTTGCTTGAGGGTTCACCTTGGAACACTATTTTATCTAATTTCTCCTCTTTTTTTTTGTTAAAGGTTTATAGTTTGTATAGGAAATACTTATTGTAGTGTTGTTACTGTTCTTAAAATATATTTTTTCCCCTGTTCCCTTTCCTCACTGGGCTATTTTCCCGGTTGGGGCCCGTGGGCTTATAGCATTCTGCTTTTCCAACTAGGTTTGTAGTTTATGAAGTAATATATATATATATATATATATATATATATATATATATATATATATATATATATATATATATATATATATATATATATATATATATATATGTGTGTGTGTGTGTGGGGAGTGTTTGAATTATATAAATATGTGTATTTATCTATATATGTATATGTACACTTGTATATATATATATATATATATATATATATACTGTATATATATACATGTATGTATATATAAGTATATCTATCTATCTTTCTATCTATCTATCTATCTATCTTTCTATCTATCTATCTATCTAGCTATTTATATACATGTATACAGTATACTGTACATATATAAATAAGTATATATATGCATATATATATATATATATATATATATATATATATATATATATATATATATATATATATATATATATTAATATATATATTATATATATTATATATATAGATATATATACATATATATATAAATATATATATATATATATATATATATATATATATATATATATATATATATATATATATATATATAATGTCGCTGTGCATGTGTGGGATTGTAGATAAGAGCAAGGGTGAATGCGTTTCCGTTTATCTGGAATAGCACATTTTAGCTCCAAAAATTTCCATTGAAAGCAAGACATATTTCTTTCAACATTTTTTGGCAGAGAACTCATTATCAGAATACTTCGAGCAGACATACTGTAGACGATTGCTAAAAAAACAAAAGAAATACTAAATGATTATTTTGAAAATGTCACGCCTACGAGAAACTAGTATTTTACCTAGTTAATGGTCTGCAATTTACTTCATATCGGTTAATACATGTATAAATAAATAGATGAATCATATATATACATGTATACATTTACATACACACACACACACACATATGTATATATATATATATATATATTTATATATATACATACATACATACATACATACATATATATATATATATATATATATATATATATATATATATATTTATATATACATACATACATACATATATATATATATATATATATATATATATATATATATATATATATATATGTGTGTGTGTGTGTGTGTGTGTGTATGTGTGTATATATATGTATATAAATCTTTATATATATATATATATATATATATATATATATATATATATATATATATATATATATATATATATATACAGTATATATTGGTGTGCATTTTAATATACTAAAGTAAACTTGACAATTAAATATTTAGTAGATGCCGAAGTCCATCAGCTTTTATGGCTCAAGAATGTTATAAAATCATGATATATTCTCGTAGATTATTATAAATTTTAGATATGCCAACCTAATACTTCAGTATTTATTCCAAATGAAATTATTTCGATTCTTTTATTTTGTTTATTCATCAACGTCAAATATTTATGGAAAATATATTATTAGCTCAGTAGTATAGATACTTCCAAAGAAAGTTTCCAAAATCTTGACGTCAATATATATTGTAATTTTCAACCATATTAAGAAAAACATTAATAATTAGGATATTAATGATAACATAATGATAATGATAACAGCAAGAATAATGATGATTATAATTTTATAATCATATAGATGAACTCAGCCATTTTGAGTTCTCCTTATATATCTCAATTTATGATAGTTATTCTTCATAATTTTATGAAGACGAAAGATTCACCATAAGAACAATAACAGTAATAATTATATAAATGAAATCTGCCATCTTGAGTTCTTCATCTTGACCTCAGCTTCTAATCTTGAATCTTTCTTGATTCTCTGATGAAGACGAAAGTCACCATAAGAACAATAACTATAATCATAATAACAATAGTAATAATAATATGAATGAAATCCGCCATCCTGAGTTTTTCATCTTGACCTTGGTACCCAATTTTGAATCCTTCATGATTTTTGATGAAGACGAAAGACTCACCACAAGGACAATAATTATAATCATAATAGTAATAATAAGATAAATGAAATCCGCCATCTTGACCTTGGTACCTAATTCTGAATCCTTCATTATTTTTCGATGAAGACGAAAGACTCTCCAGAAGATAATAATAATATCAATAGAAATAATGAAATGAAATCCGCCATCTTGAGTTCTTCCTCTTGACTTCAGTTCCTAATATTGAATCCTTTTTCTTTCTCTTGATATCGAAGAAAGACTCACCATCATGGCGATAAGAGTGGACTTAAGCTGGAACCCAATCATTCCTACACATTCCAGAATAAATTCCCGTGCTTGGAAAGAGTTCTTGAAGCCGTCAAATCACGCAATCTGTCCATTGATAGACAGCTGCATGCGTTGCAATAACAAAGGGGTGGATGCTTTTGCATCACGCAATTGCATGCAATTTTGCAATAATATTCTTGCACGAATGGGAAGCCAAGTATTATTTGGATGATTATTTTTTCTTGCTGATTGATTGATTGATATTGTAACCCAATTACGTTATTTGTTCCAAAAATGTATTTTCAGTCTTATTCTCCTATTAATATTCAATCTTACTCTCATATTATTGTTTGATATTCTAAGTTAATTGCGTCATTTGTTCAGAAAAAAAATATATTATTTAGTCTTAATTCGATAAATATTTTTTACGTACTCATTGGTTAAGATTTTAATCCTATTACATAATTTATCCTTTTTTTGGCGTCTTTTTATTTATGCAAATCTTCGTATTACCTCCTAATAACTTTTAGAACAGCTTTAAGAATAAACGATTAATTTAGTCTTTTCGCGAGATATTTTCCAATTTCATAGATTTAACCTAATTCAATCAAATATACATACATATACTTATATTACCACACACACACGGGGACACGCACGCACACAAATATATATATATATATATATATATATATGTTTGTATAGCTATATATATATATAAATATATATATATATATATATATATATATACACACACCTTAAACTATGAAATAAAATGCAACGAAAATGTATCATAAACCATGAAAAAATAGAAATTTCTAGTAGCCTGCAGTAAGGATTATTCAATGCATGAATGACCACTTATTCAAAGTATTGATAATATCAGAAATCGAACTATTTAACAATGGTTTTGTTTAATCATTTATTTGGACCGAAACTTCAACGTGAATTTGAATATAATTTAAATAAATCTTCTTTTTTACTCTGATGAAATGGATTCATTAATGATAATAGATAGAAAAATAAGGGACTATTATGAGTAGTTTAGTTCGTTACGTTATTGATAAAACGTTGTGATTTGCTGGCAGCATTTTTCTCTCTCTCTCTCTCTCTCTCTCTCTCTCTCTCTCTCTCTCTCAACCATGATAGTTGTATACAAACCAGTATGCACATCTCGCCTTCATATTAATTGTTTCCATCATAAAATTAGATTCTCTCTCTCTCTCTCTCTCTCTCTCTCTCTCTCTCTCTCTCTCTCTTTTTCAACCATTATACTTATATATACACCAGTATGCAGATCTCGTCTTCATATTAATTTTTCCCATAGAAAAAATAATATTTTCTCTCTCTCTCTCTCTCTCTCTCTCTCTCTCTCTCTCTCTCTCTCTCTTTATATAAGCCATGCTACGGGCAGTATATAGATTAAAACATACAAATATTCACATATACTTATAAGTATACATGTATGCATATTATATGTAATATATGTATGTATGTTATCGTAGGTATATATGATTAAAGAAGGACGTAATCAAATCTAATTTCGTTTTCGATTTTTACCATTGAAAAAAAATATCAGATAAAAATCGGAATTTAACTTATGAATCTCTACTTCGAAATTATTAAAGAAAGAAAAAAAAAGTAAGGATATTGGAAGGTAAATCTACTTAGGTTATTTTTTACCAAACAGTTTTCATTAATCGGCATCGAAAATAAACATCAGTTTTTATTAATATTTATATTTAAAAAAAAAAAATTCTTTTATATCTGGATACTTCAACTTAATTTTCAGGTGGAATTAAAAGTAATATCTTGGGGGAAAAGTAGAGGATGAAATGGAGAGGTATGGATATTGTTAATAAAAAGTCAATGGAGACTTTAGAATGAATGTATTTTAATGCTTTGGTAATAAAAGTATTTTGCAAGAAATAATTATCAACGCTTGGTGTCTTATCTTGAAAAGATCAATTTCAAAAGTACCTGGTTTCGAATAGTATAGAGAAATTCTTGAAGGTATGTAGGTCCCTCTCAAGTTTAGATTCAATCTAATTTTTAGTGGTTTACCACGGAAAACCTTCGAATCCTAATGAAAAATGAAATGAAGAAGTCCTTTTCTGATGGAACTCGAGGAACCCCGATGGTACAAAAAGCAACATTACTCCTTATCCCATTTCTATTAAATTTGAGCTTTTAATTCTGCTTATTGCCTCTCTTCCGTTCGCATGGAAATCCTATTCTGTTTGGAGACTCTCACTTGCTCATCCTATGCATTAATACATACGATTTTATTTTCTTCAGAAAATTACACAGACATCCTGTTTTGTAGAAAGATTTTCAGACTTTTATTTTGTAGAGATATGCATTGAGAATTTATTTTGATAAAGACTTTAAAGAACACTCGACCTTGTAAAAGAACCCACGTACATTCAATTTTGTAGAAGCATCCACAAGCATCCTATTTTATAGAAGATTTCACAAACTTCTTATCTTGTAGAAGCATTTACAGAGGAGACCCAATCCAGTAGAAACATTATCAATGCTGAGGTCTGGATGTTGAGGAGCAACTGCCCTTGACCTACTTACAATCATACTTTGAGTTCTGTTAGGATTTAAGGTCATGCCCCATTATTTGCATCATGCAATAATTTTATCTTTACTGTATCTTTGTTAAGGGATTCAGCAACCCCAGTTCTACATTCAGGAGATGGAACTGATGTAAAGAGAGTAGCATCATCTGCATATGCAACGAGCTTGTTTGTAGAAGTCGATACATTGTGTGGTTCCTTACACGTGTTGCTGTTTCTGAAGGGTTTCAGTGAAAACTTGTAGCATAACACTAAATTAAAGGTGAAAAATGTCCCTGAGAATCATACAGCTCCCTACGCGCTCTTCTGTTGCTGTTTCTGAAGGGTTTCAGTGAAAACTTGTAGCATAACACTAAATTAAAGGTGAAAAATGTGCCTGGCAATATGTTGGTAAGCCTAATTCAGGATCAAGCTGAAAAGAAAAAATCCTTTTTGAAAAAAAAAAATATTCAAGAGAATTTGAGGTTATTTGACAACATTATCACATTATATTTAGAAACACAGATGCAGAGATATAAACACTGATCAAGAACATCCAAACTCTCATAAGTAAGTTGCACATTTCAACACGAGCTCGCCCCCCATGACAGGAAGAAATTAGAACCAGTTAATACCAATCTAGCAAGTCAGTCTATGCACACGTAAACACTTGTTTGGAACACGAATCACGTGTAAACACACGCTATTAAGCACCTCAAGCAAACAAACGGCTCCCAAACTCACGTAAGCCTACTGCACCTCCAAGCAAGCCAACAGGAGTTCCTCTATGGATTAGAATAAAGTTAAACCAGTTGGAACCAGTTTAAACAATGCTACGTCGAGCGAAGCAAAGCGACACTCGAACTACGGCCGTGAATGACGCAATGACACGAGATTTAGTGCTTTATAACGAGAGCAAGGCTGGTGCCTTGGAGTGGAGTGCATCTCTTTACATGCAATGAGGGAGCCATGTGCCCCATCATGTTGGTCATCAAGGATCCGTAGAGTCTAGGGCGAGAGAAATGAGCTTCGGGAGGTGGGGAGGGTGTTGGAGTAGGTTGGCATGGGGGAGATGAAGGAAGAAGGAAGAATAATTAGACATGAGGAAAAAAGGTTGGAAAGATGAGGAAATGGGGAATGAAGAAGAAAGGATTCTAAGAATGGTTGGGTAAAGGAATATGATGAAATAGAAATGAGTAAATTGGGGAAAAGAAGATAAAGAAATTAACAAGGATGGGGAAAAGGAGGGATTGAAGCAGAATTGGAGGAGTATGTTAAGGTAAAAGAAAATACAAGTATTGGGAAGATAATAAAGAAAGCTGAAAAGGCGGGGAATGATGAAATATGATATATATATATATATATATATATATATATATATATAAATGAATTTAAATGTTACCACTATTGAATCAATAAATTTGATTACTTTACGGTGGTGTAAACATGCTTTGTGACCAATTCCTACATGTCACTAAGACGGCAGTATCAAGTTTTGCAAAAACTGCCAGTTTTTGAAAGACAGCAGTCTTATTGGCATTTGCTTCTTGGTTTCAGTGCTAAAGCTTTTGATACAAATGATAAAAATTTTTCCCTTGCTAAGGTGGGATACATTTTCTTACCTTGCAATACCTTATTTAGCTCATTTACACGTACACAAATTGCAGCTAAGGATGCAAAAAGAGCTAGACAAGTTGATTTTCTGAACTTGTCTGCAAGTTTGAGTTTTTGATCAGTCAGAAAAATTTCAAATTCGGTTATAAGAAACCACACTATCTTTTTAACTACGATGTAAAACACCTACTACTAGAGCAATAGAATTATTAAAGAGGTTGAATATATTATGTATAAATTATAGATTATTTTAGACTCTTACGATAGTAGGTTGGCTAGGGTACCAGTCACCCATTGAGATACTACCGCTAGAGAGTTATGGGCTCTTTACTGGCCAGACAGTACTACATTGGATCCTTCTCTTTGGTTACAATCCATTTTCCCTTTGCCTACACACACACACACGCACCAAATAGTCTGGCCTATTCTTTGTATATTCTCCTCTGTCCTCATAAACCTGACAACACTGAGATTACCGAATAATTCTTTTTACTACACTGTAATTGTTCAGTGGCCACCTTCCTCTTTTTAGGGGTAGAAGAGACTATTTAGTGATGGTAAGCAGCTCTTCTAGGAGAAGGACACTTTAAAATCAATCACTTGTTCTCTAATCTTGGTTAGTTCCATAACCTCTGCACCATAGGTCTTTCACTGTCTTGGGTTAGAGTTGTCTAGTTTGAGAGTACAATCGGGCACGCTATATTATCTTATTTCTCTTCCTCTTGTTTTGTTAAAGTTTTCATCGTTTATATATTAGGAATTTTAATGATGTTGCTCTTCTTGAAATATTTTATTTTTCTTTGTTTCCTTTCTTAACTGAGGTATATTCTCTGCTGGAGCCCCTGGGCTTATAGCACCTGCTTTTCCAAGTAATAATATTAATAATAATAATAATGATAATATATAGAAGAAGTACTAGCATCTGACATCAAGCAGTACTTCTCCATTTTTGTAGTTTTGAAGATTCAGGGCTCCTTGGTTCATACATTTTCTCAAAATTTCGAAGTTGTTTACCCATTACCCCGCAAAAATGTCAAAATTACCTTATTTGGGATAATTTACCCCTGTTCCCTGAGCACTGGACTAGAAGAAAGTTAAACCAGTTGAAACCAGTTTAAACAATGCTACCTAGAGCGAGGCAAAGCGACACTCGAACTACGGCCGTGAATGACACAATGACTCGAGATTTAGTGCTTTATAACGAGAGCAAGGCTGGTGCCTTGGAGTGGAGTGCATCTCTTTACATGCAATGAGGGAGCCATGTGCCCCATCATGTTGGTCATCAAGGAACCGTAGAGTCTAGGGCGAGAGAAATGAGCTTCGGGAGGTGGGGAGGGTGTTGGAGGAGGTTGGCAGGGAGGAGATGAAGGAAGAATGAAGAATAATTAGAGACGAAGAAATAAGTTGGAAAGATGAGGAAATGGGGAATGAAGAAGAAAAGAGGCTTTGAATAATTTGGTAAAGGAATAGGATAAAATAAGAATGAGTTAACTGGGGAAAACCAGAAAAAGAAATGAACAAGGATGGGGACAATGAGGGATTGAAGTAGAATTGGAGGAGTATATATGACAAGGTAAATTAAAATATAAGCATTGGGAAAGATAATAAAGAATGGCAGGAAGCCGGGGAATGATGACATATGAAAGAAACACACACACACACACACACACACACACACACATATATATATATATAATATATATATGTATATATATATATTTATATATATATATATATGTATATATATAATATATATATACACACACACACATATATATATATATATATATTCGTGTGTGTGTGAACTTGAATGACACCATTATTGAACCGGATGAAGTGGATTCCTTTACGGTGTTGTAAACATGTGGAGAGAATGGAAGACAAACGTTGGTAATCTGGAATTCTAGTTAAGAATAGATTGAGGTCGTGAATGCGCTCTTTAGAGGAGATATTTGAATGGGAAAATTTAGTCTTCAGTAATTAGAGGAGTTTGGGTAATATTAAGCAGTGGAGCACAATGAGTTTAAGTGTACACTGAGTAAATGAAGCAATTGACTTGTTTGTGTATTATTTCTCATTTAGAGAAGTCATTATATAAAAGAATATTATGTAGATTAGAAAAGAAATATGTTTTTATTTCAAATCTTTTTATCAAAAGATAAATGTTCTTCTTGGGAGTGTTGGAAGGAAGAAGATCTCTTTTACACGAGGTTAAATAATTTTCCAAGAACTGAAAATTAATAAAGGCAATGAAAGGATGAACATACAAATTTAAACATTAATCACAGTATTTGATAAACAAATTGCAAAGAGAAAAAAAAATATGGCTCTTCATTAAGAAGAGAAGAAGAAAAGTAGCAAGCTGTGGGACAAGCAGACCCTTATAATTTCATAAAAAAAAGTCAAAATCCATAAGGACTTACGAAGGAGAATGAAGAAAAGAGGAAGCACTCTACTCAATACATCTCATTACTGACCTCGTCTTAACCCTTTCACAGCTATTAGTGATTCAGTAAAAATTAAAAAATATAAAAAATTTAAAATCACCCAAAACATATCAATTTTGTATTCATTGGAATGGTCTTACCGAAAGCTTTCCAATAAATAACAACAATCTATGATTTGTCTGGTTTTGAAAGATTTTGCTACGTCAGAATTTTTGTTGAAATTCACCACTGGCAGTGAAATGGTTAACCTTTGGGTTAAGATGACGCAGATCCGATGGAAACTTCTAAAACCTTTGCAACATCTGTGGCTTGGCACCGCTGATTAATGTAATTATCATTAATATAATTATCAAGACTCGAAGGTAATTCCAGAACCTTTAACTTCGTTAAGTGTTTTTTTCTCTCTCTCTCGCTTCCTTTTCGTTTCCCCTTCTTCTTAGGAATTGGGGGACACGATAGAGAGGGAGGTGAAGTGGTTAACGAAGGGAGGTAGAAGTTTTTTATTTTTTAAAGTCGACGTGATAGACTTTTTCTTCGAGAAAGTTAAGAAATGTGACACAGAGGAACTTAGCTACCTTTTGAGGGGGGTGGGGGGGGGGGGCGTTGATAGGATTGAGTGTTTTCTCATTAGCGTTATTGACTATTTTTCTTATTTTCGTTATTTTAACTTGTATCATTCATATCATGATCCCATGTATTTCCAATACCTTTGTTTCCATTTAAGACTTTTTATTCACATTTATTTCTTTGTGTGCTTTTTCTTCATAATAAAATCTCTCTCTCTCTCTCTCCTCTCCTCTCTCTCTCTCTCTCTCTCTCTCTCTCTCTCTCACATATATACACACACTGATATTAGCTGAATTAACACAGTATTCATTTTCGTTTGTATGAAAAAGAGTGTACAAACTTCCATGTTCCAAAAAATATACTGAATGAAAATGTTATTCAAAATCCACTTAATTAATATCATCGTTTCTAGATTAAGAAATTATAACATTGATGATTAAACGGAATCCTAAATGTACATGTATTTAGTGGTTGGTCTAATGTAATATTATAGTCATAATAAGTCTGCATAAACGATCAATTATACAGTATCGAAACTATACTACGACCCTTTAAAAGACATTCGAATAGATTATGTTATTCTGAAGAGTTAAATATTTTCTCTGGTTCTTTACAAGGGTTGTAGTGGCCGATATGGTAACGTCCCTGACTGGTGAACGCCAGACTGGGGTTCAAGTCCCTCTAAAATTTGTTAGTTTCTTTGGTCACTGCAATCTGACCATCCTTGTGAGCTAAAGATGGGCAGGGGTTTAGGGAGCGTATAGGTCTATCTGCCGAGTCATCAGCAGCCATTGCCTGGCCCTACATGGTCCTAGCTTGGGTGAAGAGAGGGCTTGGGTGCTAATCATATTTATATATAGGTCAGTCTCTAGGGCAATATCACTGTTCTTTGCCCCTGCCATTCATGAGCGGCCTTTAAACCTTTCATGAATAATCTTTCTATTCTGGTAAACAGTTTTATGAAAGTTACAGAGGTTCTCATTCTGGTATCTCAAAATTTGAAATATATACTAAAAATTATTGCACGAGAAGCCATTTGGCATAGAATATGCATAAATATAGTTAGTCTCTAGGGCATTGTCCTGCTTGATAATCAGGACAATGCCACTGTTCCTTGCCTCTGACATTCATGAGAGTCCTCTAAACCTTTGAATGATGGGAATTGCATAAACAAAGGTTCATTAATGTTGGGCTCTCACTCTCTCTCTCTCTCTCTCTCCTCTCTCTCTCTCTCTCTCCTCTCTCTCTCTCTCTCTCTCCATTTAGCTAATTTCTTTACCTGTATTCCCACTTTCTTTCATTCATCTTTATGCCCAGCCACGTAACTTTTCACCACAGCGTAAATTCGGTGAGTTCACCTTAAGAAGGAGAGAGAGATAAAAACTGTATGAAATGGAAGCAGAGAGAGAGAGGAGAGAGAGAGAGAGAGAGAGAGAGAGAGAGAGAGAGAAAAGCAGGTGAAAAAGGAAGCATAGAGAGAATCAGAATCAAGAGAGTAAGAAAGAGAGAGAATGAAAAGCAAGAGGAAAATAAATTAGAGAGAGAGAGAGAGAGAGAGAGAGAGGAGAGAGAGAGAGAGAGAGAGGAGAGAAAAGCACGTGAAAAAGAAAGCATAGAAGGAAACAGATAATCAAGAGGAAAAGAAAGAGAAAGAAAGAAAAGCAAGAAGAAAATAAATCACAGAGAGAGAGAGAGAGAGAGAGAGAGAGAGAGAGGAGAGAGAGAGAGAGAGAGAAAGGAAAATAAAGAAAAGAGAGAGCAAAGCATGTGCAATAGAAAGCAGAAGAGCAAGGGGAAAATAAATCACAAAGAGAGAGAGAGAGAGAGAGAGAGAGAGAGAGAGAGAGAAAAGCAGGTGAAAAAGAAAGCGTAGAGAGAATCAGAATCAAGAGGCGTAAGAAGGAGAGAAAAGGAAAAGCAAGAAGAAAAGAAATCAGGAGAGAGAGAGAGAGAGAGAGAGAGAGAGAGAGAGAGAGAGAGAGGGAAAAAAAGACCAAGGTGGGCGCCTGCCCGAAAACTTTCTGTATTAAAGAGCCAAATTGTTAATTTTGGTATTTAATGAATTCATCGTCTCGGGGTTTCCTCCTGAATATGCAAATTATGAAGAATATTTTCTGTCTGGGAAAAAACGGGGCCTTTTTGAGATGTGGCCTAATTTCCTTTTTGTCTCTCTCCTCGCCTTCCACATTGTTTTTCCTCCCTCATTGTCTCCTTCTTCATTCTTTTTCTCTTTATTCCTCTGCTTTACTGTATTTCTTCTCACATATTTGTTTTTCGCATTATTATTATTATTATTATTATTATTATTATTATTATTATTATTATTATTATTATTATTATTATTATTAAACTAGATTCATGACAGACACATCGAAACTACAGTAGATTACATGGCCGAAAGAATTATGTTACAAGATCACCCCCGTTAATCCTTCATTATCGCTGATAATCCAAGACCCTGAGTTATTCAAAACCTTATTCACTTTTCCCCAATCCACATAATCCACGAAATGAAGGGAATAGCTCCAAGGATTACCATATCCTTCCTTAATTATTATTTCTAGCAGGGCGGAAGGAAAAAGGCCAAGACATTCGATGATGCTTTTTCGAGAAATTCCCATTTCTAATTTCCTTAATTTCTAAAAGGTTAATTTCTATTTCCCAAGAATAACAAAAGAACTCATTAGGAGCATTTCTGTTTGGTTTACCAAAGGGAACACAACAAGGGAAAAGTCTCATGTGATAGAATAAATATTTTCGAGGTTTCTGAAATATATTTGCTAACCTTTTAACGTGTTTTGACCATGTATCGAGGATATATTTCTTATCTTTTTTTTGTTGCGCAGTTTCGTAAGTGATATGAAATACTTTTGCTAACATTTTAACGTCTTGTGTTTTTGTATCAGTGTTATTTTTACTTCTGTCAAGGAGGTTCTAAAATGGAGTCGGTTTATTTATTTGTGTGTCTGTCTATGGACAGGATCACGTCAAAACTACCCAACGGATTTTGACGAAATTTTGACCACAGATAGATCTTGGGTCATGGACGACTCCATTAAAGTTTGGAGATGATCTGTACTAGTTCCGGATTCTAGATCCGGATATGCATTTTACCCCATCTACAGTCAGCATATGAAAAGGGGGTTTGCTCTGCCTGTAGACTTTATTTATAAATTTGTCAATTCTTGGGTCATGAGAGACTTTGCTGAGTGAATTTTGGATGAAAATCCGGATCCGGTTCAGGATCAAGATGAAGATATTGGATCAGATGCAAATCGAATGTCTTTCTTAATGTGTCAACGTCATCATTTGGTGGAGGTCGGAAATCTGTGATTATTCTTTTTCTAAGTTTTTTGTTACGTAATTTCGTAAGTAAAATAGAAAACGTCGTTAATAAAACTAAGATGTCTGAATATTTCGATATTTTACCGAGAAGTTTGTTTTATTTAGATATATATTTCTATATTAATGTAGTCTGGTCTGAAAATATATAACAATTTTGTGGTTAGAAAAATCGCCATTCTTTTAAAAAAAATCTCTTAAGAAGGATTTGAATAAATCATTAAAACATTCGCCAACACATTTGATGCGTAGGATTCTTATTTTCAGAAATAATTTTTGTTGTATGTTGAAAATGATCTTAAATTTTATTTTTTTTATTTTTATTACTATTATTCCTCTTGTAGTTTATTTGTTTCCTTGTTTCCTTTCCTCAATGGGCTATTTTTCCCTGTTGGAACCCTTGGGCTTAAGTATCATGCTTTTCCAGCCAGGGTTGAAGCTTAGCTAGTAACAACAACAACAACAACAACACTCCAAAACCGAACAGCCTTTTGTGTGTAAGTTTAAATGAGCTCTCATTAAATCAAAATTAAATTAAAACATGAAATTTCCTGGTGTTTAAAAAGTACATTCGCAAACAATATGATAAAATTGTAATCTATACAAAACAATTCCGAAAATGAATGAATTCGTGTATTTAATTAAGAATTCTCGTTCCTTAAAAAAATATACGATCAAATCTAAATTCCTGATTTTTCTAAGAGATATTCTTTGGCAATTCAGTTTTATATCAGATATATATTTCTGTATTAATATAACAAAGTTCTGGATAATAATACTTCCAGGTAAAGAAATGAAAACTAAAACGTTTATCGATATGCAGTGGGAGTTTTATATTTACCTTCGCCAGCGAAGATAGGAGGTTATGTTTTCGCCCCTGTTTGTGTGTTTGTTTGTGTGTGTGGGTGTGTGTTTGTTCGTGAACACCTTCCTGGCTATAATCTTAATCGTAGAGTAATGAAACCTGCAGGGATTAACTGTTATGTAAAAGTATGTAAATGATTAAATTTTGGAAGGTCAAGGTCAAAGTTCAAGGTCACAGTTAAACAAAATGTCCAGTTCACGTAATTTTCCATAAGTTTGGACATCGTTGTCACAGAGACGTCAAACTTGATCATATTTGAGTGTATGAAAATCCACGCCAATTAATACATGACAAGGGTAAAGATCAAGGTCAAGGTTAAGCAAAAGGTTGAGAAATAAGCTGCCGTGGCGGAGGTCTCCCCTTTACTGCGTGTCCCACTAGTTTGGAATATATTAATACATTAATATAAG
The DNA here is from genome assembly GCF_036898095.1 of Palaemon carinicauda. Classification (NCBI taxonomy): domain Eukaryota; kingdom Metazoa; phylum Arthropoda; class Malacostraca; order Decapoda; family Palaemonidae; genus Palaemon; species Palaemon carinicauda. Next base: position 49,865,510 of record NC_090753.1, read on the forward strand.
ACACTTTTAGACTTAAACTAAATAAAAAAAGTATTGTGAAATGAAACTACTCAGTGTTGAGAAAGTATATTTACTTTTTAATAACATTCTCTAACATTTTGTGGCGAGAGATTTTGCATGTCAGAATATATTTTAATAAGAATGTAACACACTCTGAAATATGGTTTTACATATATAAAATCTCTCTCTCTCTCTCTCTCTCTCTCTCTCTCTCTCCATAAGACACCATCTTACAATATCATAATGATTTCCCCCCACTCCTCTCTCTCTCTCTCTCTCTCTCTCTCTCCTCTCTCTCTCTCTCTCTCTCTCTCTGTATCTGAGGATTAATTGATTAATAAATACTTCTCTGAGGTGAAAATGGTGCTTTGTATGAAATATTCAGTATTCAGCGAATTTTTAACGAGCAAGATTTTTTTTTTCCTTTTTTCAATGGAAATAGATTCCATTTGCCTTTTAAAAAGAGAAATATATTGTTTTGTGATTAGGTAAGTATATTCATTTAAGGAAAACATTGCCTTGGATTATTATACACCGAAGTACCTTTCGTACACATTTTAATTTTGATAATTAGTAAACTAGAAATTAATAGTAGTTAATTGTACTAAATTTTCCCCACAAAATAGTGTATGATACACATTTCCTATTTTTATACTGCTAACAAGAGCCCAATTTTTGAAGTTCACTACTATATTTATACATGTAATTGGTACATATATTTTAAAGCATGTGTATTTCATACACGCTCATACATTGTAATACTATTGCTCTCTCTCTCTCTCTCTCTCTCTCTCTCTCTCTCTCTCTCTCTCTCTCTCTCCAGTATTTGACTTTGGAAAATAACTCATTTTCTTGTCTTCTGACCTATGAGTGGGGATACCTTAACGTGGTAAAATGGTTGTGTATTGCCATGCTCGGCAAAGTTGTACTAGTCTGGGCCACCCATACTAGGTTGGTCTGCTGTGGGCTATCAAACAAAATTCTCCCACCATCACCAATTTGCAGTGGCCAGCGTGGTGATGAAAATCTGGCCAAACCCCGGACATGAATTGACATGTGTGAGGCTTTTATCCTGCAGAGGACTAGAAATGGTTGCATTTGTTGTTGTTGATCCGGAACGAGAATTTGAGACCCGCTCAAGCTTGATAGTCTCTTGTAGTGTCTGCTACTTCACCATCCTTGTGAGCTAAGAATGGGGTGTTTGACTGAGCCTATAAGTGTACCTGCTGAGTCATCAGTGGCCATTGCCAGGCCTTCCCTGGTCAAGGCTTGGGTGGAGAATTGTGCGTGGACGCTAATCATATGTACATATGGTCAGGGTCTAGGGCATTGTTCTACAAGGATATTGTCACTCTCCCTTGCATCTGCCGTTCATGAGCGACCTTTAAAGCTTCAAACTTAAAATACGTTCGAATAACCTCATAAAATCTATTTTAAATAAAAGACGCATCTTTCCTTGAAAAGTTGTGAGATTAAAAGGCCCCATTTAAAACTTCTAGCTTTTTGTACCGTCAATTTATATACTAATGGATCGGATGTTGTCAGTACTCTTGGGAGTTTTGTTAGGGAGGTCTTTGGGGGGGAAGGGTAGGTGGGGTTGGATGTTGGACTTAAGGAGGGAGGGAGAAGTAAGGGAGGGGGAGGAAAGGGAGGGATTGGTCTTTATGAAGCTTATATTGCTGTAAGTGTGGCGTCTCTCTCTCTCTCTCTCTCTCTCTCTCTCTCTCTGTTAGCAGCGTATCTCTATACCAATTTTAGGTAATAAAAAGAAAGGTTTAACTGTTTATTCTTAATATTATTTTTAAATGTAGCAAACGTTTTTACATTTGATAATCTGTGTGTCAGATTTCCAGTAAAACTTGTCATATTTATCGGATTGATATTAAAAATCTCAGAATATATTCTAATTAAAAATAGATTATACCATATGATACTCCATGATGAATAACTTTGTGAAGGAACTCTATTAAATGAATGAATTTATATTGTTTTGAAATAGATTAGATACGAAATCTGAAAAAAGCCCGCAAGCGTACATATATTATACGAATATAAAAATAAACTTTTAAACTATCCGAAGCATACGACAGATTTTGTATGGAATAATGAAATAAGATTTCAGTTCTATCAGATGAAAACTTTCTCTCATAATAAGAAATCCATTGAGGAAATTGATCTTATTAAGAGAAATAGTTAAAGGTTGGAATTAAAGTTTATAAAAACTCATTGCAGCTGGAGTAATGAATAAAACATTCTAAGCATACATTAAAATGATTTTCCCTCTTGCCACGCTATTTACAGGAGAACGAGAAATTAAATATTAACTACAGAAAATATTTATTGAGCAAAAATGATCTAAGCAACTTTGTAATGAGATCTTGCTTTTGAACAGCTTTTGGAGGATATTTCGATATTTGCGTACAATTGCAGTTTAATTACTTTCCTTTTTATTTTGTTAGCGAGAATTAAGAAAATGTTTGGAGCAATTGTTTCAGTTTGTCGTTATAAATATTATTTTTCCGATCTCTTTAATTTCAAGATTTCTTCAGCTTTTCGAAAACAGTCCTTCGTAGGTATGTATACTCTCTCTCTCTCTCTCTTCTCTCTCTCTCTCTCTCTCTCTCTCTCTCTCTCATAAAAAGTCTTTTGTCTAATTTTATGTTAGAAACCAAATCTATTTTACAGACTTATAATTTTCCTATCAAATTCTCACCATCGTTTGGGGAAGCTTATCCCCAACTGATTAACTTTTATGATGGAACCATTCAATTTTGAACAATATTTCCCATCATGAAAAAAAGTGTTAAAATAAAATCTTCGTGAATAATATAAGTAAAATGTATTAAACTCTATTCCTGTATTTGCATCACATGTAAAAGAAATTCATTGGGAGGGGATGTGAAATGTTATATGAAATATATTGAAAGATCTCAATTGGAAGAGATGGACATAAATTTGAAATAAATTCTTATCAAATTCGATATTACTGTACACATGAAACGAATTAGTCTGACGTCAACAATGTTCTTATATTGTATCATAAATTCCAGACATGTATTTATTAAATGAAGTTACAGAATATATAATGGAGTACTGAAATGAACAGTAATGATTTTTTTTTTCTTCCGATTACAACATTAATTAAATGGATGTTAATTGGCTATTTAATTAATGCATTAGTACGTAGGTATTTCAATAATTACTTTATTTTTCTGATCAAATAGTTTTGACTTACGTTACATACACAATGCACACACATATGTAATATATATATATATTATATATATATATGTATGTATGTGTTATGTGTCCTGCGTGTGACTGTCTATGCAAATATATGTATATATGCCTAAATGTACATAAGTATATATATACCTGTACATATACATATATACATATATATTCGTGTATTATATATATATATATATATATATATACATACATACATATACATATATATATATATATCTAAATATCTATCTATCTATCTATCTATCTATATATATATATATATATATATATATATACACACACATTTTTACATATTCATACATGCATGTAACCTTGCATTAAAAAAAATAATCCCCCATCAGCCATTGGAACGCCTGCTATATTGCAGTTAGGAAATGTTGCAAACATTGCCAACCTGACCCAGAAAATGCAGGAAATTCGCATTACGTTTGTCCGTCACGCAAAATCTTGTTACATCATTAGAGGGTCGGATTGACAGGTGTGTGGTGGAGATTGAATTTGAGATAATGAGTGGGGGGTTGGGGATGGGGGTGGGGGGGGGGTTGGATATGCATAGAGGGGAGATGGGTTACGTGATATGTGATGGATGGGGTGTGTGTATGTGTGTGCGCATGCGTGTGTGAGACGCAAACTGAGTAATTGTCTTGATCCTTTACTGGGTATAGATTGTTTTGTGAGTTGAACGATTGAATATTAGAAGGATAATGCGTGATAAATATACATGTATAAGTATATATATATATATATATATTATATATATACCTGTATATATATGATTTGTGTATGTATGCATGTATATATGTATATGTGTACTTTATATGTAATAGGTTGGCCAGGGCACCAGCCACCCGTTGAGGTGGTACCACTATAGAGTTATGGGGTCCCTTTGACTGTCCAGACATTACTACATTGGATCCTTTTCTCTGGTTACTGTTCATTTTCCCTTCGATTAGACACACACTGAATAGTCTGGCCTATTCTTTACAGAATCTGCTTTGGCTTCATACAATTGACAATACTGAGATTATAAAACAATTCTTCTTCGCCCAAGGGGTTAAATACTACACTGTAATTGTTCAGTGGCTACTTTCCTCTTGGTTAGTGTAGGAGAGACTCTTTAGATATGGTAAGCAGCTCTTTTAGGACACACCAAAATCAAACCATTGTTCTCTAGTCTTTGGTAGTGCCATAGCCTCTTTACCATGGTCTTTCACTCTCTCGTGGGTTAGGGTTCTCTTGCTTGAGGGTTCATCTTGGCACACTATTTTATCAAATTTCTCCTTCTCTTTTTTTTGCTAAAGTTTTATAGTTTGTATAGGAAATATTTATTTTAGTGTTGTTACTATTCTTAAGATATATTTTTTTCCCTGTTTCCTTTCCCACTGGGCTATTTTCCCGGTTGGGGGCCCCTGGGTTTATAACATCTTGCTTTTCCAACTATGTTTGTAGCTTATGAACTAATATATATATATATATATATATATATTACATACATACATATACACACACACACACATATATATATATATATATATGTGTGTGTGTGTGTGTGTTTGTGTGTGTGTGTGTGTGTGTGTGGGAGTGTTTGAATGATATAAATGTGTATTTATGTATATATGTATATGTACACTTGTATATATATATATATATATATATGAAAAGTATATCTATCTATCTATCTAGCTATCTATATACATGTATATACTGTACATATATAAATAAGTATTTATATAAATATATATAAATATATATTGATATATATATATTATATATATACAGTATATATATATATATATATATAAGTATATACTATATATATATATACGTATATATATATATATATATAGGACATACATATATACTGATTTTCACACTGATGTGCACATACTCTTTTAAACTCACACACATATATGCATATATATATATATATATATATACATATATATATATATACATATGGGTGTGTATTTTAATATACTAAAGTTATCAACTTTCTATTCAATAGAAAAATTCTGGTAAACTTGACAACTAAATATTTATTAGAAGCCGAAGTCCATCAGCTTTTATGGCTCAAGAATGTTTTAAAATCATGATGTATTCTCTTAGATTATTAGAAATTTTATAAATACCAACATAATACTTCAGTCTTTATTCAAAATGAATTAGTTCGGTTCTTTTATTTTGTTTATTCGTCAATGTCAAATATTTTATGGAAAATATATAATTAAAAGCTCAGCATTATGGATACCTCCAAAAGATGTTTCCAAAATCTCGACGAGAATATAAATTGTAATTTTCAACCTTATCAAGAAAAACTTTAATAATGAGGGATATTAATGACACTTTAATGATAATACAGCAAGAATAATGATAATTATAGTTTTGGTAATAATATAGATGAACTCAGCCATTTTGAGTTCTCTATATATACAATTTATCAGTTTTTTATAGTAATCCTTCATAATTTTTGAAGACGAAAGACTCACCATAAGAACAATAACTATAATCATAATAACAATAGTAATAATAATATGAATGAAATCCGCCATCCTGAGTTTTTCATCTTAACCTTGGTACCTAATTTTGAATCCTTCATGATTTTTGATGAAGACGAAAGACTCACCACAAGGACAATAATTATAATCATAATAGTAATAATAAGATAAATGAATCCGCCATCTTGACCTCGGTACCTAATTCTGAATCCTTCATTATTTTTCGATGAAGACGAAAGACTCTCCAGAAGATAATAATAATATCAATAGAAATAATGAAATGAAATCCGCCATCTTGAGTTCTTCCTCTTGACTTCAGTTCTAATATTGAATCCTTTTTCTTTCTCTTGATATCGAAGAAAGACTCACCATCATGGCGATAAGAGTGGACTTAAGCTGGAACCCCAATCATTCCTACACATTCCAGAATAAAATTCCCGTGCTTGGAAAGAGTTCTTGAAGCCGTCAAATCACGCAATCTGTCCATTGATAGACAGCTGCATGCGTTGCAATAACAAAGGGGGTGGATGCTTTCACATCACGCAATTGCATGCAATATTGCAATAATATTCTTGCACGAATGGGAAGCCAAGTATTATTTGAATAATTATTTTTTCTTTCTGATTGATTGATTGATATTGTAACCCCAATTACGTTATTTGTTCCAAAAATGTATTTTCACTCTTATTTCACTCTTTTTTTTTTTTTTTTTTTTTTTTTTTTTTATAAATATTCAATCTTACTCTCACGTTATTGATTGGTAATCTAGGTTAATTGCGTCATTTGTTCAGGAAAAAATGTATTATTTAGTCTTAATTTGATAAATATTTTTTACGTACTCATTGGTTAATATTTTCATCCTATTACATAATTTATCCTTTTTTTTTTGGCGTCTTTTTATTTATGCAAATCTTCGTATTACCATCATAATAACTTTTAGAACAGCTTTAAGATTAAACGGTTAATTTAGTCTTTTCGCGAGATATTTTCAATTTCATAGATTTAACCGAATTCAATCAAATATACATACATATACTTATATTACCACACACACACGGGGACACGCACGCACGCACGCACGCACACAGATATATATATATATATATATATATATATTTATATATATGTGTGTTTATATGTATATATATATCATATATATGTGTGTGTGTATTTATATCTATCTATCTATCTATCTATCTATCTATCTATCTATATATATATATATATATATATATATATGTATATATATATATTACACCTTAAATTATGACATAAAATGCAACGAAAATGTATCATAAACTACAAGAAAATTCTAGTAGCTTGCACTAAAGATTATTCAACACATGAACGACTACTTATTCAAAGTCTATGTCTTTATTGATTATATCAGAAATCGATCTGTTTAACAATGGTTTTGTTCCATCATTTATTTGGACCGAAACTTCAATGTAAAGTTCAATGTAATATACTGTAGATATTTTTCTTTTATTCTGATGAAATGGATTCATTAATGATAATAGATAGAAAAATAAGTGACTATGATAAGTAGTTTTGTTCGTCTCCCTCTCTCTCTCTCTCTCTCTCTCTCTCTCTCTCTCTCTCAACCATTATACTCTTATACAAACCAGTATGCACATCTCGCCTTCATATTATTTTTTCTCCCTAGAAAAAATAAGTTTTTCTCTCTCTCTCTCTCTCCTCTCTCTCTCTCTCTCTCTCTCTCTCTCAACCATTATACTTATATATACACACCATAATGCACATCTCGTCTTCATGTTAATTTTTCCATAGAAAAAAATAAGAATCTCTCCCCCCCCCCTCTCTCTCTCTCTCTCTCTCTCTCTCTCTCTCTCTATCTCTCTCTCTCTCTCTCTCTCTCTCTCTCTCTCCCCATTATACTTATATATACACACCAGTATGCAGATTTCGTTTTCATATTAATTTTTCCCATAGAAAAAATAAGATTCCCCCCCCTCTCTCTCTCTCTCTCTCTCTCTCTCTCTCTATCTCTCTCTCTCTCTCTCTCTCTCCTCTCTCTCTCTCTCTCTCTCAACCATTATACTTATATATACACACCAGTATGCAGATCCCGTCTTCATATTAATTGTTCCCATAGAAAAATAAGATTCCCCCCTTCTCTCTCTCTCTCTCTCTCTCTCTCTCTCTCTCTCTCTCTTTAAATAAACCATGCTACGTGCAGTATATAGACTAAACATACAAATATTCACATATACTTATAAGTACACATGTTTCCATATTATATATTATATACAGTATTGTATATATGTTCTCCTAGGTAGAAATCATTACAGAAGGACGTAATCAAATCTAATTTCGTTTTCGATTTTCATCATTAAAAAAAATATCTGATAAAAAGTAGAATGTAACTTATGAATCTCTTCTTCGAAATTAATAATAATATAAAAAAACGTAAGAATATTGGAAGGTAAATCTACTTGGGTTATTTTTTACCAAACAGTTTTCATTAATGGGCATCGAAAATAAACATCAGTTTTTATTAATATTTATATTTTTTTAAAAAAATATTTTTATATCCACATACTTCAACTTAATTTTCAGGTGGAATTGATGTAATATCTTGGGGGGAAAAGTAGAGGATGAAATGGAGAGGTATGGAATTGTTAATAAGAACTTAATAAAAACTTTAGAATGAATGTATGTTAATGCTATGGTAATAACAGTATTTTGCAAGCAATAATTATCAAACACCTGGTGTCCTATCTTGAAAAAATAATTTTCAAAAGTACCTGTTTTCGAATGGGATAGAGAAATTCTTGAATATTTATAGGTCCCTCTCAACCCCAACAAGGCTCCGGGAGGACTAGACAATTTTCAGCAGACCTGCGAACGCTGATTGAACTCAGGGAGTCCCAAAAAGGAAAAAGGCAGTATAATATGATAATGATATTAATGATAAAAATACGAATAAAAGTGATTGAAAGAATAGAATAAGGGAAACGAAATGTGAATGTAGAATACGTTATCTATAAATGGAAGATTTTTTTTATTATAGGAAAACAAACTCTCTGCCTAACTTGGTTTAGAGGAGAGGAAAAAATTAGCCTGCAAAATATCGTAGAATTTAATAAGGCAAAGGTGGAAAGACAAGTTGTGCACGGGTTGGGATGACATAGAGCTACAGAAGTTCACAGATTTTGT
>NC_090753.1:49876412-49878912 GCF_036898095.1 Palaemon carinicauda
ATTCACGGCTGTAGTTCGAGTGTCGCTTTTGCCTAGCTCAACGTAGCATTGTTTAAACTGGTTTCAACTGGTTTAACTTTCTTCTAGTCCAGTGCTCGGGGGAAAAGGGGTAAATTATCCCAAATAAGGTAATTTTGACATTTTTGCAGGGTAATGGGTAAACAACTTTGAAATTTGAGAAAATGTATGAACCGAGGAGCCCTGAATCTTCAGAACTATGTAAATGGAGAAGTACTGTTTGATGTCAGATGCTAGTACTTCTTCTATATATTATTATTATTATTATTATTATTATTATTATTATTACTTGCTAAGCTACAACCCTAGTTGTAAAAGCAGATGCTATAAGCCCAGGGGCTCCAGCAGAGAAATAGCTCAGTGAGGAAAGGAAACAAAGAAAAATAAAATATTTTAAGAAGAGCAACATCATTAAAATTCCTCCTATATAAACTATGAAAACTTTAACAAAACAAGAGGAAGAGAAATAAGATAGAATAGTGTGACCGATTGTACCCTTAAGATCCTATGGTGCAGAGGTTATGGCACTACCCGAGACTAGAGAACAATGGTTTGATTTTGGAGTGTCCTTCTCCTAGAAGAGCTGCTTACCATAGCTAAAGAGTCTCTTCTACCCTTACCAAGAGGAAAGTGGCCACTGAACAATTACAGTGTAGTAAGAATTGTTTGGTAATCTCAGTGTTGCCAGGTGTATGAGGACAGAGGAGAATATACAAAGAAAAGGCCAGACTATTTGGGGTGTGTGTGTGTGTGTGTGTGTGTGTGTGTGTGTAGGCCAAAGGGAAAATCCAATGTAGTACTGTCTGGCCAGTAAAGGCCCATAACTCTCTAGCGGTAGTATCTCAACGGGTGACTGGTCCCCTAGCCAACCTACTACCTTAAGAGTCTAATAATAGTCTATGATCTATACATAATATATTCAACCTCTTTAATAATTCATTACTCTAGTAGTAGGTGTTTTACATCGTAGTTAAAAAGATTGTGGTTTCTTAAAACCGAATTTGAAATTTTTGACTGATCAAAAACTCAAACTTGCAGACAAGTTCAGAAAATCAACTTGTCTAGCTCTTTTTGCATACTTAGCTGCAATTTTTGTACGTGTAAATGAGCTAAATAAGGTATTGCAAGGAAAGAAAATGTATCTCACCTTAGCAAGGGAAAAATTTCAGCCTTTGTATCAAAGCTTTAGCACTGAAACCAAGAAGCAAATGCCCAATAAAACTATCGTATTTCAAAAACTGGCAGTTTTTGCAAAACTTGATACTGCCGTCTTAGTGACATGTAGGAATTGGTCACAAAGCATGTTTACACCACCGTAAAGGAATCCACTTCATCGATTCAATAGTGGTAACATTTAAATCATATATATATATATATATATATATATATACATATATATATATATATATATATATATATATATATATATATATATATATATATTTCTTTCATATGTCATCATTCCCCGGCTTTCCACCTTTCTTTATTATCTTCCCAATACTTATATTTTCTTTTACCTTAACATACTCCTCCAATTCTGCTTCAATCCCTCATTTTCCCCATCCTTGTTCTTTCTTTTTCTTCTTTTCCCCCCACTAACTCATTTCTATTTCATCATATTCCTTTACCCAACTATTCTTAGAATCCTTTCTTCTTCATTCCCCATTTCCTCGTCTTTCCAACTTATTTTCTCATGTCTAATTATTCTTCCTTCTTCCTTCATCTCCTCCATGCCAACCTCCTCCAACAGCCACCCACCTCCCGAAGCTCATTTCTCTCGCCCTAGACTCTACGGTTCCTTGATGACCAACATGATGGGGCACATGGCTCCCTCATTGCATGTAAAGAGATGCACTCCACTCCAAGGCACCAGCCTTGCTCTCGTTATAAAGCACTAAAGCTGTTGTCATTGCGTCATTCACGGCCGTAGTTCGAGTGTCGCTTTGCCTCGCTCGACGTAGCATTGTTTAAACTGGTTTCAACTGGTTTAACTTTCTTCTAATCCATAGAGGGGAGCTCCTGTTGGCTTGCTTGGAGGTGCAGTAGGCTTACGTGAGTTTGGGAGCCGTTTGTTTGCGTGAGGTGAGTAATAGCGTGTGTTTACCGTGATTCGTGTTCCAAGCAAGTGTTTACGTGTGCGTAGACTGACTTGCTAAATTGGTATTAACTGGTTCTAATTTCTTCCTCGTCATGGAAGCGAAGCTCGTGTTGAAATGTGCAACTTACTTATGAGAGTTTGTGGTTCTTTGTCAGTGTTTATATCTCTGCATCTGTGTTTCTAAATATAATGTGATAATGTTGTCAAATAACCTCAAATTCTCTTGAATATTTTTTTTTTTCAAAAAGGATTTTTTTTCTTTTTAGCTTGATCCTGAATTAGGCTTACCAAGATATTGCCAGGCACATTTTTCACCTTTAATTTAGTGTTATACTACAAGTTTTCACTGAAACCCTTCAGAAACAGCAACAGAAGAGCGCGTAG
>NC_090753.1:49883912-49886412 GCF_036898095.1 Palaemon carinicauda
ATATATATATATATAAAGGTTTATATACATATCTATAAATACATATATATATATATATATATATATATGCATATAGGTGTGTGAGTTTAAAAGAGTATGTGCACATCTGTGTGAAAATCAGTATATATGTATGTCTGTATATATATATATATATATATATATATATATATATATATATATATGTGTGTGTGTGTGTGTGTGTATGTATATGGATATATGTGTATATATGTATATATAAGATTTATCTATTTATTTATACATGTATTAACCGATATGAAGTAAATTGCAGATCATTAACGAGGTAAAATACTAGTTTCTCGTAGGCGTGACATTTTAAAAATAATCTTTTAGTATTTCTCTTGTTCTTTTTTTCCATTACCGATCGTCTACAATATTTCTGCTCGAGGTATTCTGATAATGAGTCCTCTGCCAAAAAATGTTGAAAGAAATATGTCTTGCTTTCAATGGACATTTTTGGAGCTAAAATGTGCTATTCCAGATAAACGGAAACGCATTCACCCTTCCTCTTATCTACAATCCCACACATGCACTGCGACATTTTATATATATATATATATATATATATATATATATATATATATATATATATATATATATATATATATATATATATATATATATATATATATATATATATATATATATATATATATATATATATATATATATATATATATATTACATATATATATTAATATACATATATATATTGATAAATATATGTCTATATATATACTTATTTATATATGTACAGTATATACATGTATATAGATAGCTAGACAGATAGATAAATAGGATATATAGATAGATATACTAATTATACATACATATATCTATATACATATATATATATATATATATATATATATATATATATATATATATATATATGTATATATATATATATATACACAAGTGTACATATATATATATATATATATATACACATTTATATAATTCAAACACTACCACACACACAACACACACAGATATACATATATATATATATATATATATATATATATATATATATATATATATATGTATGTATGTATGTATATATATGTATATATATATATATATATATATATATATACATATATATATATATATATATATATATATATATTCATAAGCTACAAACCTAGATGGAAAAGCCGGATACTATAAGCCCTGGGGCCCCAAAAGGGAAAATAGCCCAGTAAGTAAAGGAAACAGGGGAATAATATAATTTAAGAACAGTAACAACACTGCAATAAGTATTTCCTATACAAACTATAAATCTTTAACAAAAAAAGAGGAGAAATTAGATACAATAGTGTGCCCAGGTGTACCCTCAAGCAAGAGAACTCTAACCCAAGAGACAATGGAAGACCATGGTAAAGAGGCTATGGCACTACCCAAGACTGGAGAACAAGGGTTTGATTTTGGTGTGTCCCAAAAGAGCTGCTTACCAGAGCTAAAGAGTCTCTCCTACACTAACCAAGAGGAAAGTAGCCACTGAACTATTACAGTGCAGTATTTAACCCTTTGGGTTAAGAAGAATTGTTTGGTAATCTCAGCGTTGTCAATTGTATGAGGCCAAAGGAGAATCTGTAAAGAACAGGCCAGACTATTCAGTGTGTGTGTCTAAGCGAAGGGAAAATGAACAGTAACCAGAGAGAAGGATCCAATGTAGTAATGTCTGGACAGTCAAAGGACCCCATAACTCTACAGTGGTACCACCTCAACGGGCGGCTGGTGCCCTGGCCAACCTACTACATTTAAGTATACATATACATATATACATGCATACATACACAAATTAATTATAAATATATATATATATATATATATATATATATATATACATATATATATATATATATATATATATATATATATAGTATATATAATATATATATATACATGTAAATTTATCAGGCATTACCCTTCGAATAATCAATTCTTCGACTCACAAAACAATCTATACCCAGCAAAGAATCAAGACAATTACTCAGTTTGCGTCTCACACACACACACACACACACACATACACACACCCCATCCATCACATATCACGTAACCCATCTCCCCTCTTTGCATATCCAGCCGCCCCCCCCCCCCCTCCCACCCCACTCATTATCTCAAATTCAATCTCCACCACACACCTGTCAATCCGACCCTCTAATGATGTAACAAGATTTTGCGTGACCGGACAAACGTAATGCGAATTTCCTGCATTTCCTGGGTCAGGTTGGGAATGCTTGCAACATTTCCTAACTGCAATATAGCAGGCTTTCCAATGGCTGATGGGGGATTATTTTTTATTGCAAGGTTACATGCATGTATGAATATGTACAAATGTGTGTATATACATATATATATATATATATATATATATATATATATATATATATATATATATATATATATATATATATATATAATACACGAATATACATGTATATATTTATATGTACAGTTTATATATATTTAT
>NC_090753.1:49896412-49903544 GCF_036898095.1 Palaemon carinicauda
TGATTCTGTCAAAACATCAGCAGTAATGAAAACACTTTAAAAGCTAGGGATAGAAGAATCTTATGTTAGAATACTTTAAGATATTTATACAAGAAGAACAGCAATCCTAAAACTATATATAGACAGGGAGACCCCGTCTCCTAAATTATTCATTAGCATCTCAAAAATTCTTTTAGATTTTAGATGAGGAAAATGTAGGAATTAATATTAATGAGTAATACCTAACTGTCTTATAACAACATAAGATTTGCAGATGACATACTCGTAATTGTGTCTAGCGAATTATGGGAGGAATTACAAAAGATGATAGAAGATTTGAAAATAAAGATAGCAGAAGTGTAGGACTGAAAATGAATGAGTAAACCTAAGATAACGTTCAATGGAAATGCAGAGACAACAAATAGGAGTTATGGACGAGGCTTTACAGATTGTTAATGAACATATGTACTTGGGACAGAGAGTAAGTAAGCAGGACACGATACCGAAGTTAAAAGAAGGATAAGCATGGGATTGAGAGCATGTGGTAAACAAAATGAGCTTATGAAAATAAGATGCCAAGTTCTCTCAAAAGAAAAGCATTTAATGAAATGGTTCTACCAGTATTAACTTATGCATCAGAAAACTTGGAGCCTTACTAAAACCTTCGAACAAAGCAAGTTGCAACTCAAAGATGTATGGAAAGAATAATGATGAGAAAAATACTAAGAGATAGAAAAGAGCAACATGGATACGAGAAAAAACTAAAGTAGAAGATATTATAACAACTTGGGAGAAAATGAAATGAACATGGGCTGGACATATAATAGGAATGAAAGGCAGTAGATGGACGTTAAGAATAACAGAATGGGTACCTAGAGATTGTAAAAGAAGCAGTTGAAGGAAGAGAAGACAATGGGTCGACGAACTAAGGAAGTTTGCGAGTGTGAGCTGGCACATAAATTTTTTCAGGTCTTTTGTGTCTATCTCTTTTGTGAATAAGTATAATGATAAAGTCTTTCCAAGCTGTAGGTATAAAGCCTTTTTGCAGACATTGGCTGTAAAGTTCAGCCAGTTTTACTTCTATGAAATCTCCTACATCTCTTATCAAATCAATTCTAAGGCCATACCTTCAGCAGCTTTGCTCTCTTCATCTCTTTCAATGCTTTCTTTACTTCTACTACTGCTACTTTTGGTACGACTCAGGTGTTTCATTGTTTCTATTGAAGTTATTTCTTATATCACTATTGTATAGCATTGTATAGAAAACCTCTGCAATTTTCATCACCCGCTCTTCACCCAAGCTAGAACCAAGGAGGGTCAGGCAATGGCTACTGAGGACTCAACAAATAGATCTATAGGCTCCCCCCCCCCCCATCCTTAGCTCACACGGATGGCCAGGTTGCACCGACCAAAGAAACTAACGAGTTTGTGCGGGACTCAAATCGCAGTCTGGCATTCACCAGTCAGGAACGTTATCACATCAGCCACAACAACCATATTGGGGATAAGATTTCCATTTTCAATCTTTTCAAACAAACATATATAAGGATGAGATTTCTTATCTATCTGTTAAAATTTAACCAGCTAATTCTTAATTTTCTCAAGTTGTCCTCCTTAATTGTTTTATCTATATTTACAGTCAATTTTGTCACTCCCTCTACAATGACAAATAGCGAAGACTGTAAGTTCAATGACCAAGGTTGTCCTTACAGTGGGGTAAAATTACTATTATTAACAAAATATTTAACCTCGACCTCATATAGGCAAATGCTGATGTCATTCAGCTGCAAAAGCCTTTAATGGAGTTACAGGTTCCCAAATGGACCTGCCGACTTCTTAATTGCATCAATGCACTTATCGGAGAAATCAAGGTGTAAGAGATTGAAATACCTATACAGGTTTTTATGAGTGAAATTCCTATGCTGATAGAGCAAATAGCTATTCTTCTCTCTCTCTCTCTCTCTCTCTCTCTCTCTCTCTCTCTCTCTCTCTTCTATTTTAAAAAACTAAGGAGAATTTAATGGTGACATAATGACAGTGCAATGGTATTATTAATGTTCTCTAATTGTTACAAAGATTATATTTTTCATAACTTTTAATGGTCTTAAATTCTTTAGGTCAGGAAAGGTTAATGCATTTTACAAAGGTACTTAGTGAAAATTAGCCGTTGGTTTATCAAGTGAAACACACACACACATATATATATATATATATATATTTACACACACATATATATATATATATACTGTATGTATATATATATATATATATATACATATATATATATACTGTATATATATATATATATATATACTGTATATATACATACATGCATGTTCGTAATACTAGGCAGGCAGTTAATTCTAACTGTCCGGCCTCCTCCCTTATGA
Source organism: Palaemon carinicauda (assembly GCF_036898095.1). Classification (NCBI taxonomy): domain Eukaryota; kingdom Metazoa; phylum Arthropoda; class Malacostraca; order Decapoda; family Palaemonidae; genus Palaemon; species Palaemon carinicauda. The sequence goes on from NC_090753.1 coordinate 49,898,782, forward strand.
GGCTCAATACTACACAGTATTCTAGAAGTTTTATTCCAGCTGTGGCCAGGTTGTGGAATGATCTTCCTAATCGGGTATTTGAATTAGCAGAACTTCAAAAGTTCAAAGTTGCAGCAAATATTTTTATGTTGAACAGGCTGACATAAGTCTTTTTATAGTTTATATATGACATATCTGTTTTGACGTTGTTAATGTTTTTAGAATGATTTATTGTTAATTTGTTCTCATCATTCCTCACTGGGCTATTTTCGCTATTGAAGCCCTTGGGCTTATAGCATCTTGCTTTTCCAACTGGGGTTGTAGCTTGGCTGGTAATAATAATAATAATAATAATAATAATAATAATAATAATAATAATAATTATATATATATATATATATATATATATATACAACATTAAATTTTTCAATGGCAAAATTAATGTATCATTTGCTGGGAGTTTCTGTAAATAATCTAAAGATTGAGTAAATTTGAAAAAGGTTTACGTTCATTTGATGACCTATTTTGGTAGAACTTTGAGGGCCTGGTGATCGCCAGACTGGAGTTTGAGTCCCGCTTAAAATCGTTAGTTTTTTTGTTCGCTGCAAACTCACCGTCCTTGTGCGCGAAGGATGGGTGGTTTGGGGGAGCCTATGACTTATCTGCTGAGTTATCAGCAGCCATTGCCTGGCCCTCCTTGGTCCTCGCTTGGGTGGAGAGGGCTTGGGCGCTGATCATATATATATATATATATATATATATATATGTATATATATACGTATATATATATATATATATATATGGTCAGTCTCTAGGGCATTGTCCTGCTCCATAGGGCAATGTCACTGTCCCTTGGTCCTCTCATTTATGAGCGGCGTTTAAACCTATAAACTTTATGTAACTTGAAATGACGATTTTATTACATCCATTGTTACCCAAACAATTCTTAGACTTAGTCACAGTCATAATGCAAAATACAAAACAATATCTGTGAACTTCTGTAGCTGTATGTCATCCCACCCGTGCATACCTTGTCTTTTCACCTTTGCCTTATTAAATTCTACGATATTTTGCCGGCTAATTCTTTCCGCTCCTCTAAACCAAGTTAGGCAGAGTTGGTTTTCCAATAAAAAAAAAAAAATCTTCCATTTATAGATAACGTATTCTACATTCACATTTCGTTTCCCTTTCTTATATCCTTTCGATCACTTTTATTCGTATTTTTACCATTAATATCATTATCATATATAATGCCTTTTTCCCTTGGGAGACTCGCTATCTATATGTCCTGAGTTCAATCAGCTTTCGCAGGTCTGCTGAACATTGTCTAATCCTCCCGGAGCCTTGTTGGGGTTAAGAGGGACTTACATACCTTCAAGAATTTCTCTATCCCTATTCGAAACCAGGTGATTTTGAAATTGATCTTTTCAAGATAAGACACCAAGCGTTGATAATTATTGCTTGCAAAATACTATTATTACCAAAGCATTGAAATACATTCATTCTAGAGTCTCCATTGACCTTTTATTAACAATATCCATACCTCTCCATTTCCTCCTCTACTTTTCCCCCAAGATATTACATTTAATTCCACCTAAAAATTTAGTTGAAGTATCTAGATATAAAAGAATTTTTTTTTTAAATATAAATATTAATAAAAACTGATGTTTATTTTCGATGCCGATTAATGAAAACTGATTGGTAAAAAATAACCTAAGTAGATTTACCTTCCAATATCCTAACGTTTTTTTTTTTCTTTATTAATTTCGAAGCAGAGATTCATAAGTTAAATTCAGGTTTTTTATCTGATATTTTTTTTCAATGGTGAAAATAAAAAACGAAATTATATTTGATTACGTTCTTCTGTAATTATATGTACCTACGAGAACATATATACATATATTACATATAATATGCATACATGTGTACTTATAAGTATATGTGAATATTTGTATGTTTTAGTCTAAATACTGCACGTAGCATGGTTTATATAACGCTAGAGAGAGAGAGAGAGAGAGAGAGAGAGAGAGAGAGAGAGAGAGAGAGAAAGAGGGAGGGAGGGAGGGAGGGAGGGAGGGAGAGAGAGAGAGAGAGAGAGAGAGAGAGAGAGAGAGAGACAGGTGGGGGAATCTTATTTTTTTATGGGAAAAAATAATATGAAGACGAGATCTGCATACTGGTGTGTATATATAAGTATAATGGTAGAGAGAGAGAGAGAGGAGAGAGAGAGAGAGAGAGAGAGAGAGAGGGGGGGGGGAGAATCTTATTTTTTCTATGGGAAAAATTACTATGAAGACGAGATCTGCATACTGGTGTGTATATATAAGTATAATGTGAGAGAGAGAGAGAGAGAGAGAGAGAGAGAGAGAGAGAGAGAGAGAGAGAGAATCTAATTTTTATGATGGAAAAAATTAATATGAAGGCGAGATGTGCATACTGGTTTGTATACAAGTATCATGGTTGAGAGAGAGAGAGAGAGAGAGAGAGAGAGAGAGAGAGAGAGAGAATCTAATTTTATGATGGAAAAAAATAATATGAAGGCGAGATGTGCATACTGGTTTGTATACAAGTATCATGGTTGAGAGAGAGAGAGAGAGAGAGAGAGAGAGAGAGAGAGAGAGAATCTAATTTTATGATGGAAAAAATTAATATGAAGGCGAGATGTGCATACTGGTTTGTATACAAGTATCATGGTTGAGAGAGAGAGAGAGAGAGAGAGAGAGAGAGAGAGAGAGAATCTAATTTTATGATGGAAAAAAATTAATATGAAGGCGAGATGTGCATACTGGTTTGTATACAAGTATCATGGTTGAGAGAGAGAGAGAGAGAGAGAGAGAGAGAGAGAGAGAGAGAATCTAATTTTATGATGGAAAAAATTAATATGAAGGCGAGATGTGCATACTGGTTTGTATACAAGTATCATGGTTGAGAGAGAGAGAGAGAGAGAGAGAGAGAGAGAGAGAGAGAATCTAATTTTATGATAGAAAAAATTAATATGCAGGCAAGATGTGCATGCTGGTTTGTATACAAGTATCATGGTTGAGAGAGAGAGAGAGAGAGAGAGAGAGAGAGAGAGAGACAGAGAGAGAGAGAGAGACGTGCTGTCAGCAAATCACAACGTTTTATCAATAACGTGACGAACAAAAGTACTTATCATAATCCATTATTTTTCTATTTATTATCATTACATAAGAGTAAAAAAAAATTATTTAAATTACATTCAACTTTATATTGAAGTTTCGGTCCGATCCCACAGCAAATAAATGATTAAACTAAACCATTGTTATATAGTTCGATTTCTAATATCATCAATAAAGACCTATATTTTGAATAAGTAGACGTTCATCGCGTTGAATAATCTTTAGTGCAAGCTACTAGAATTTTCTTATAGTTTATGATACATTTTCGTTGCATTTTATGTCAGAGTTTAAGGTGCAATATATATATATTTATATATATATATATATATATATATATGTATATGTATATAATATACATATATATATATATATATATATAAATATATATATACATATATATATATATACTATATATATTATCATTATTATTACTAACCAAGCTACAACCCTAGTTGTAAAAGCAAGATGCTACAAGCCCAAGGGCTCCAACAGGGAAAAAGAGCCCAGTGGGGAAAGGAAATAAGGAAATAAATAAATGATGAGAATAAATTAACAATATATCATTTCTTGAAACAGTAACAGCGACAAAACAGATATGTCATACATAAACTATTAACCACGTCAAAAACAGATATGTCATATATAAACTATAAAAAGACTCATGTCAGCCTGGTCAACATTAAAAAATTTGCTCCAACTTTGAACTTTTGAAGTTCTACTGATTCAACTAACCGATTAGGATGATCATATATATATATATATATATATATGTATGTATGTATATATGTATATATATACAGTATATATATATATATATATATATATATAATATATATATATATATATATATAATATATATATAGATTTGTGTGCGTGCGTGCGTGCGTGCGTGCGTGCGTGCGTGCGTGTCCATGTGTGTGTGGTAATACAAGTATATATTTGATTGAATTTTATTAAATATATGAAATTGGAGAATATCTTGCGAAATCGCTAAATCAACCGTTTAATCTTAAAGCTGTATTAAAATTTATTATGAGGTAATACGAATATTTGCAGAGATAAAAAGAGGCCAAAAAATGGGATAAATTATGTAATAGGATGACAATATTAACCAATGAGTACGTAAAAAATATTCATCAAATTAAGACTAAATATAAATTTTTTTCTGAACAAATGACGTAATTAACTTAAAATATTAATCAATAAGATTGAATATTTACAGGAAAATAAGACTGACAATACAAATCTGGAACAAATAACGTAATTGGGTTACAATATCAATCAATCAATCAGCAAGAAAAAATAATTATCCAAATAATACTTGGCTTCCCATTCGTGCGCGAATATTATTGCAATATTGCATGCAATTGCGTGATGCGAAAGCATCCACCCCTTTGTTATTGCAACGCATGCAACTGTCTATCAATGGACAGCTCGCGTGATTTGACGGCTTCAAGAACTCTTTCCAAGCACGGGAATTTATTCTGGAATGTGTAGGAATGATTGGGGTTCCAGCTTAAGTCCACTCTTATCGCCATGACGGTGAGTCTTTCTTCGTCATCAGAGAATCAAAAAAGATTTAATATTAGGAACTGAAGTCAAGAGGAAGAACTCAAGATGGTGGTTTTCATTTTATTATTTTGA
>NC_090753.1:49904044-49906544 GCF_036898095.1 Palaemon carinicauda
ATTAAAAAAAGTCTCCAGGAAATAATTAATCTCCTGATCATTGATTGGATAAAAGGGAGAGTTTTTCAAATATATTAAGAGAGATCAGATAGCATCGATAATATACATCAATTGGATAAAAACAAAGCTAAGAAATAATTTGTGCAACATATAGATAAGAGTTCTTCCCATATGATTAACTAAGTTGATAGCTGGAAGAAATGTTTCAGTAGCGAGAACGTTTGTCAAAAGAAGTGTCTGTTTAAATAAATGGTTGTTTAAAGAAACGTTTGTTGAAAGTAACGACTGTTTTAAAGAAACGTTTGTTGAAAGTAAAGTCTGTTTAAAAAAAAACGTTTGTTGAAAGTAACGTATGTTAAAGAAACGTTTCTTGGAAATAGCGTCTATTTAAGGGTACGCTTGTCTGAAGAAACGTTTACCGAAAGTAACGTCTGTTTAAAGAAACGTTTGTTGTAAGTAAGTCTGTTTAAAGGAACGCTTGTTTAGAGAATCGTTTGTTGCAAAGTAACGACTGTTTAAGAAAAAGTTTCTTGACAGTAACGTCTGTTTAAAGAAACGTTTGTCGAAAGTAACGACAGTTAAAAAAAGTGTTTTTTTAAAGAACCGTTTGTTGAAAGAAACCTTTTTTTTTAAAACATTTGTTTTAGAGAAGCGTTTGTTTAAAGAAACGTTAGCTTAAAGAAATGCTTGTTTAGAGAAACGATTGTTGAAAATAACGTTTGTTTAAAGAAACGTCTGTTTACATAAACGTCTCTAGAAAGAAATGTTTGTTTAAAGAAACCTCTTTTACATAAACGTCTCTATAAAGAAACGTTTGTTTAAAGATGCGTTTGTTTACAGAAGAGTTTAAATAAAGAAAAGTCTGTTTAAAGAAAAGGTTGTTTAAAGTTATAACTTTAGTTCAGAGCAACGTTTTAAAGACGTTTTTAAAGAAACGATTCTTTCAAGGAAAGTATGCTCAAATAAACATCTGTTTAAAGAAACGTCCAGTTTAAAAAAAACGTCAGTTTAAAGAAACGTGTTTAAAGTAACGTCTGTTTCTAGAAATGTTCGCCTTCTTGAACAGATTCTGTCAATCAAGGATATTAAAGATCAAATTTTAAACAAAAGTTCATCAATTGAAACAGACCCTTATTGAAAGAAAGGATCAATATGATTTGAACAATACAAAATATTCAAAGGGGGAAAAATAACTGACTGGTGAACGCCAGACTGGTGTTGGAGTCCCGCTCACTTGTTAGTTCCTTATGGTACTCTGCAACCTCACCATCCTTGTGAGCTAAAGGATGAGGGGGTTGTGGGAGCCTATAGGTCTACCTGCCTAAGTCATTAGCAGCCATTGCCTGGCCCTCCTTGGTCCTAGCTTGACTGGAGTGGGGGGCTTTGACGCTGATCATATGTATATATGGTCAGTCTCTAGGCATTGTCCTGCTTGCTAAGGTAATGTCACTGTCCCTTTCCTCTGCCATTCATGAGCGGGCCTTTAAGCTTTAAGGATTCGTATAGAATGGACGTCGAATTAGGACTAAAAACTGTAGATGAAGTAGAAATAGAACCATTTCCAGCAGGGATTAAGGATTAGGGTGGGCTCTCGCACGGGAGTGTTTTTATTGAGGCATTGCCTTCTGGGGATTGGATGCTTGGGGAATTAAACAAAACAAAAAGGGGATAAATATGAATAAATAAACAAGCCACAGAGAAGTAATATTCATGAATACACAAGACCCTCGGAGGGTGGTAAGAGAATCACTTCCTGGTAATCCACAAGGTATGATGTTGGCACAAAAACCGACAATAAAGAGCTATTGGGTCTGCCCAATGTTTTCTCCTCTTCACTGTACTACATTTTAACATTTTTCCCTCCAAATCCTTCCAAAATCCTAATTCCCTCCCCCTTTCTCCTCCAACTATCTATCCCCCTACTCTGCACCTGTAGGGAATTAATGTTGAGGGGGACCAGTCAGTGCACAATCTCGCTGTACGAACTGTTCGCCGAGCGCGTCAGCCCGAGGGAAGAGCAGGGGGGAGTGTATTTGGAGGGAGAGGGACAGGGTGGTGCTCTGAATACTTCATGAAGGCCGAGCTAAGGCTAGTAAGTCACTATTGATTGATAAAGTCGGGATAAACAAGTTTGTTACGAGGGCTTGTTGTGCCTCGGTCTTGGGAGGTTCCAACTTGTCGCATTTCATCACCATTTGTTGAGGAAATATTATAGGTTTATGCCAAGTCCTTCTGTTTGTCGATGGAAAATTACCAATATTCATATCAACTCTCTCTCTCTCTCTCTCTCTCTCCTCTCTCCTCCTCTCTCTCTCTCTCTCTCCTCCTCTCTCTCCTCTCTCGAATGCTGCGCAACTTAATGGCAGCGGGAATAGTTCAGAAATGGACCCTAGCTGCTAATTAGGTACCTAATTTTTATTCCACTATTGTGGGAGGTACTTTGGTCGATAGAGAGAGAGAGAGAGAGAGAGAGAGAGAGAGAGAGAGAGAGAGAGAGAGA
>NC_090753.1:49911544-49914044 GCF_036898095.1 Palaemon carinicauda
GAAGCAGCGAACACAAACCCAGAAGATGATTTCGGAAGTAAACAAGCAAGTTGGCTGCTGCAATTAGGACGTGCTCTTGCTTCGCAATCTTGGGTCCTACAAGCCTAAAAATAATCTGCTTTGTTTACCTTGTGGTAGTTGTAGGATTCGTCAATTCATTTAATATTCCGAGACTACAAATTACTGCAACAGTAAGAAAATGACGTCACCTCATCGGTTTTGTTTACACTTTTCCTATTTGATATTTCACGGCAGTAATTTCAATCATACATTATAAGGTAACGTTTTCTAAATAACCGTACGTTGGTCTAAACATTATAGAAAGCAAGAGAAAAATTAGTAGAAATTTTATAGTTGTAGTTGATATTTTTCTTTATTTCCTTATCATTCATTATGATTTACTTTTCAGCTGGTTTTTTACTTGATTTTAAATTTCATTCCACTTTTTATACTTTACTATTCTATGTATGACTGTCACTTTTCTAAAAAGTTTTCGAGGATGCTTAGGCAATAAAGTGAAATATGTGATGTCAATTTTATTTAATTTGAAATCTGTTATCGGTAAAAGAAGGCTGTGTTAAAAAAAATTATCAAATTAATGAAAGACGATTTTTTTTTTTTTTTTTGAAGAAAGAATTTTCATGGCACAAAATTTTTATACAAACTGTGTAAATGACAGAATATAGGAACAAAATGCATTTTATACATTTCAGTCTTATAATGCAACCTAATACATGTCGCTAGAACATTATGAGCCTAGAAATTGAAAACCATTTTATCTTTTTCATCAATTTTCGTTACAAACTGTGTAGCCAAATTAAGAAAGAATCAATTTGCCATGAACGAAAAAAAAAAAATAGCATCAATTAGATATATTGTTCGCTTCAAGGGTAGTATGTAATTTAATCTATTTTGGACTATCAAGAAAAATAATGAATTTTATACATTTCAGACTTATAACGTAACCTAAAACATGTTGCAAGAACATTACGAACCTACAAATTTAAAACTAATTTTTTTTTCATCAATTTTCATAGCAAAATAAAGAAAAAATCAATTTGTCATGAACACAAAAAAAAAAAATCATAAATTAGATATATTGTTCGCTTCAAAAGGAACATAATAATAAAATCAATTACTAAACATATCCGAAATTTCTTCACATATTCAACAATAAGGAACTAATAAGAATATGTTAATGTGTGATATGAATTAAGGATAGTATCTGATAAACTTGATGGCGAAAGTATTCAGTGTAAGTCATTCGATGTACTAATATCAAGAATGACAACAAAACTATTATAGAAAAACTTTAGAGTTCACCAAACCATCCTAGAATATAGATGAGGACTAAAACGAGCAATACGAATGTAGTTTATGATTAAGACTATATAAAATGGGGGATATCTTACAAACCTATGATTAGTTCCACTAAGGTAGAGCTGCGTCTTATGATTCTGAAATCTAAATATTCTTAATTACATTCGATGATAAATATTAATTTTTGCGTATACTGACATGAAATAAAGAACAAAAAGATATTTTCGATGGGATAGAGTCATCATGTAAACATATGTGTATATTCGTGTATATATATATATATATATATATATATATATATATATATATATATATATATATATATATATATATATATATATATATATATATATATATATATATACTGTATGTATATATGAAATATGAAGGAATGGAAAAGACATTAAAATATTGGCAATGGTATTGCAAGCAAATAACTTACTTTTCATTTCACAGTGTCGAACTCAAAATGTCTTCCACCGCTAATCAGCTAAGTACAAAGAGATATGCGAATCACTTACCGTTAACTGTATTATATCTCATGGGATAAGTATTCTCAATATCTTGTCAAAATGATGCGCATATATATATATATATATATATATATATATATATATATATATATATATGCACATATATATATATATGTGTGTGTGTGTGTGCGTGCGTGTGTGTATTTGTAATATGTGTATATATGTCCACATATATAAAAACTGTTGATGTAGATTCTCCAAGAAAAGAAACTAAAATAGATGCAGAATCTTCCTCGACAAGAAATCTAAACAAGGACGACTGTTCAAACAACAGCACCATTGCATTAAGGAATCGAGGTTTACATTACATCGCCTTGAATGTATTGCATTAAGATGTTCATTAATTCTAAGTTCAGGATTCCCTTTCTCCTTCACTATCTATCTATCCGTCTGTCTATCTATCTCTCTTTTTATATTTTCGTGTTTGGTGGAATCTTTTCCTGTTGAAATTTATAAACAATAAATTACGTTTAAAAGCCGCTCATGAAAGGCAGAGACATGGGATAGTGACATTACCCTATCAAGCAGGACAATGCCCTAGAGATTGATCATATATACAATCCAAGATAAGACGAAGGGGTGCCAGGCAATGGCTGCTGATGACTCAGCAGACAAACATAATGGCTCCCCTAAATATGAAAGGTAGA
>NC_090753.1:49916544-49921544 GCF_036898095.1 Palaemon carinicauda
CATATATATATACAGTATATATATGTATATATATATATATATATATATATATATATATATATATATATATATATATATATATATATATATATATATATATATATATATATATATATATATATTTAATAAAAAACTAAACAAATATCAAATAAGAACTACGTATCATAAAAGAAATAAGAGGAATGAAAAAGATAAACATCAGAAAAGACTAAATAAAGAAAGATAAGTATTCGCATCATAAAAGCAATGAAAACAATGCAAAAAAGAAAGAAAAAAATCACAAGAAAGTGAATGAAAAAAGAAGAGTATTTTTAGCCACTTGGATAAAAAAAAGACTAAAATCCTCGGAAGACAAATTCATGACTTGCTCTATATGCAGTATTATATTACCCAGGTCGACCTCAGTACCGCCAGCTGCCCTTAAAAAGGACATTCCAGAACCCTGGAACTCTGTACATGGATGGATTAAAGCAGTTTATTTTCCGTAACTCCCAAAAGAAGACTCGCGAAGGGAAGATGCCAACCTTCTCCTCTCAAACTAATCATACAAGTTTCTGTTCCTTTCTGTTTTTTCTCTTGCTCTTTCCCTTTTCTTTCATTCGTCTGCTTGCTCTTTTTCTTTCACTTTTTGTCTTTTTTTGGTTTCTTGTACTTCGTATGTTCGTTCGCTTCTGTTTTTTTATTTGTGTAGTATTTGTTCTCTTGTGCTAAATCTTTCTCAATTTTTATTAGTTTGAATTTTCTTTTCTTCATAATTTCATTCAGTTGATTTCAATTATACTTCCAGTTTTTCATTCAATGTTTTAGTGTTATTCTTACCCTCTTTTACGTACTTTATTTAATATCATCTTCTGTAATTTAAATTTAATGCACATTTATTCCTGTGATCTGTCAATTTTTCATTTTATAACGTCATGAATAGTATGTAAGGCGTCGCAAAATAGGACTTTTTAAAAAGGAGTACCGAATATAAAGGGGAAAAAATTATATCCTTTCGATCTATATCTGTAATACTTAATTTCAAGTAAATAACCGTGAATTTAACCATTTTATACTTTTCTGTTTGGGACTAAAACTCTAACTCTTTTTTTTTTAATTTTATTTTCCTTTTCGAATAAACTTCACCTCCTGCTCGGCTTATTGACACAAAGGGCCTCGGTTAGATTTTGCCAGTCGTCTCTATCATGAGCTTTTAATTCAATACTTCTCCATTCATCATCTCCTACTTCGCGCTTCATAGTTCTCAGCTATGTAGGCCTGGGTCTTCCAACTCTTCTAGTGCCTTGTGGAGCCCAGTTGAACATTTGGTGAACTATCCTCAATAATTCATAATAATTTTCCAATGTGCTTTGTCTCATGATTTTTTCTTTGTGATTTATTGCTTGTTTCTTCTTTTACATTAACAACATTATTTTGTTTTTAATTCTTACCAATTCTTATATGCTTTTCAATGATTAGAGAATGACGAGATTATTCATTACAAGAAACAATAAATAGATCTATAATTTATGATTATTGTGATTAGTATTTTCCATTACATCCACATAACAAAAAATATTCTAGTAATTCATAATAGTGATACCCAATATTCATTTAAATTGAATTCTGTTTAATATTTTCCATAAATTTCTATTTTACATTCAATTTTGATAAAGGAAAGATTATAAGTTTTCATACAATTTTGATAAAGAAAAGATTGAATTTCCATTCAATTTTGATTATGGAAAGATTGATTAACTATTCAATTTTGATTATGGAAAGATTGATTAACTATTCAATTTTGATTATGGAAAGATTGATTAACTATTCAATTTTGATTATGGAAAGATTGAGTTACTATTCAATTTTGATAGAGGAGAGATTGTATTTCCATTCAATTTTGATAAAGGAAAGATTATAAGTTTTTATTCAATTCTGATTTAGGAGAGATTATAAGTTTCCATTCAAATTTGATAAAAAGGGGGGGGGGGAAGACGGGTCTATTCCTATTAAAAGTACACAGCAAACACTACACTTCATCTTATTCTCTAATTGTCTTTTAACTATAGCTAACCCCATTATCTGTCGTTTATTTAAGCCCCTTCCCTCTTCCTTTCTTCTTTTCCTGCTATCCAACCTTTCTTAACTTTTACTTGTGGTGGCCGATGTGGTAACGTCCCTGACCGGTGATTGCCAGACTGGGGTTCAAGTCCCTCTCAAGCTCGTTGGTTCCTTTGGTCGCTGCACCCTCACCATCCTTTTGAGCTAAGGATGGGGGCTTTCGGGGGGCATATAGGTCTATCTGCTGAGTCATAAGCAGCCATTGCCTGGCCCTCCTTGGTCATAGTTTGGCTGGAGAGGGCGTTGGGCGCTGATCATATGTATATATGGTCAGTTATTACGGCTGTGACGGGGTAGGAGAAGGTTGTGACTCAAAGACAGGATGCAAGCAACTGAGTTAGTTTATTGTAAAAAAAACTCTCCTTTATATAGAAAATCTCAAAGCAACAAGAATTTTCATGTTCAGAAATTGACACTGTTACCGATGAGAAAAACAGACATGTTATTTCAGGTTCTTTTTAGTGCGAGGGGAGAGCGAAGATACAAAGCACAAAATGAACTATATACGATCGTGTGACACACGGTTGGTACAAGGCATTGTCTTGCTCGATAGGGCAATGTCAATGTCTCTTGCCTCTGCCATTCATGGGTGGCCTTTAAACCTTTAAACTACAGGGTGCCACACGGTGTTAAATGGCCTCCTTGGACCCTGCCCGGGGAGATTGGGCCCAAAGCAGTAATTCAATTATATTTTGAAACTGAAGTCTAAGTTGGCAGGTTTTCAGGAAATAAAGACTTCATAGTCAAGAGGAAAAATAATAAAATTGGGCTTATTTTTGGTAATGACCATTTCTATTTTCATAGATGTTGAAGAAAAGGTTGAACATAAATGTCTCTTAATTTTGTTTTCCAAATGATGCCAATTTACATCATTCTTACTTGATATATGAAACTACTGAAAATTCTTTTATTCTATAAATTTAAATATTTTTACTATTACATATAGATTCTGTTGCATATATATATATATATATATATATATATATATATATATATATATATATATATATATATATATATATATATATATATATATATATATATATATATATATATATATATATATATCAGTCAGTTAAACGAATATAGCTAGGAATGAGTTCTTGAAAATCGATCTTTATACGCTTTCATAATAGCTTCGCGCAGCCAAACAGAAACAGTATTTTTTTTTTCTTGAGCGACCTTGTGCTTAAAAACTGGTTAGGAATTTTAGATCCGCCGGAAAATTATCTGTATAAAACTACCAAAATGTAACAGGGTTGTGGTGACCTATTGGAAGCGTCCCTGCCTGGACAGTCTTGCCATACTGAGGTTCGAGTCTCGCTCAAACTCGATAGTTTTTTGTAGTGTCTACAACCTCACCATCCTTGTGAGCTAAGGATAGGGGATTTGGAGGAGACTATAGGTGTACCTTCTGAGTCAGCAGCAGCCATGGCCTGGCACTCCTTGGTCCTAGCCTGAGTGTAGAGGAGGCTTGGGTGTTAATCATATGTATATATGATCAATCTCTAGGGTATTGTCCTGTTACCTAGAGCAATTTCATCATCCCTTACCTCTGCCATTCATGAGCGGCCTTTAAATTAACATGCTTTATCAACAAAACAATTTCATCATTTGTATGATTTTTCTATTGAACCCAATGCAGTCGAGTCGCCTTGAAAATCATTATTTCCCAATTTATTCATTAACTTCTATTTCCTCCCTGAATTTTAATCCCAAGATGAATGCTATCATTTTTCGATTGCATTTTCAAATCTATGATAAATCAATGGAGTTTGGATCTTATACCCTGATTAAATTCCCTTTAGATTGAAGCGAGAAATTGGCCATAAATGCGTATCTTTTCGTATTAGAGTTTTAGAATTAACATTAATGATAGCCATACATACGCCTGCAGGCATTTACACGTGAATAGACGTAGGAAAATGGCCAGAGAAAAATTAGACCAGAATAACAAAGGACGAACACAAAGGGCCCAGGTGGCTAAGAGGAATCCGGACCTGTTGAGGGAACTCCTCAGAAGGAGCTCCGGCTGATTTCCTTGAAAAGGCAGGTTAAATCCGTCGAAAAAATTGTGTTCCTAACAAGCTTAACTCCCCGGGCGCTTCGAGCGAAGATCTCTGCCCCTCCCCCCTTCCCCACCCCACCCCCACACACACAAACCCCAATTTGAGTGCGAATGCTAAGGGAGTTGGGAGAAGCGAGTAAATGGTCTTTTTAAGACTCAGAAGCCAGAAAATTGTTAAATTGTTGGGGTTCCTTGATGCCACGGGGAAGGAGGAGAGTAAGTAAGAAGAATGAGAGCGAATTGTTTGGTAGAAGACAAGAGGAGAAATGAATATATTCATGGTTTTTTTATGGGCGTTTGTGTGTGTATCATTATGCAAATACATACATATATGACTGTACGAGTATGCATATACAAATACACACTTATATGAATAGAAGTAGGTATATATATATATATATATATATATATATATATATATATATATATATATATATATATATATATATATATATATAGATAGATAGATAGATAGATATATATATGTATATATATATATATATATATATATATATATATATATATATATATATATATATATATATTTATATATATATATATATACTGTATATATATATATGTAGATATATATATATATATATATATCTATATATCTATATATATATACTGTATATATATATATATATATATATATATATATATATATATATATATATATATATATATATATATATATATATATGATTATGTGTCTTTATCCATATATAAATAATGTGTTCGTGAGATTTTATGTAAGAGAGATATTTGTAATAAGAAAAATTAACAACTGTAACATAATTATCTTGATTAATTTCCTCGTACAAGAAAAGTG
>NC_090753.1:49929044-49939044 GCF_036898095.1 Palaemon carinicauda
TATATATATATATATATATATATATATATATATATATATATATACATACTTATATATATATATATATATATATATATATATATATATATATATACATACTTATATATATATATATATATATATATATATATATATATATATATATATATATATTTATACATATATATCCATGTATATATATATATATATATATACATATGAATATATATATATATATATATATATATATATATATATATATATATATATATATATATATGTATATGTATATGTATATATATATAGATATATATATATATATATATATATATATATATATATATATATATATATATATATATATATATATATATATATATATATAATAAAAACTAAACAAATATCAAATAAGAACTACGTATCATAAAAGAAATAAGAGGAATGAAAAAGATAAACATCAGAAAAGACTAAATAAAGAAAGATAAGTATTCGCATCATAAAAGCAATGAAAACAATGCAAAAAGAAAGATAAAAATCACAAGAAAGTGAATGAAGAAAGAAAGTATTTTTAGCCAATTGGATAAAAAAAAGAATAAAATCCTCGGAAGACAAATTCATGACTTGCTCTATATGCAGTATTATATTACCCAGGTCGACCTCAGTACCGCCAGCTGCCCTTAAAAAGGACATTCCAGAACCCTGGAACTGTGTACATGGATGTATTAAAGCACTTTATTTTCCGTAACTCCCAAAAGGAGACTCGCGAAGGGAAGATGCCAACCTTCTCCTCTCAAACTAATCATACAAGTTTCTGTTTCTTTCTTTTTTTTCTTTTTTCCTTGCTCTTTCCCCCTTTGTTTCATTCGTCTGCTTGCTCTTTTTCTTTCACTTTTTGTCTTTTCTTGGTTTCTTGTACTTCGTATGTTTGTTCGCTTCTGTTTTTTTATTTGTGTAGTATTTGTTCTCTTGTGCTAAATCTTTCTCAATTTTTATTAGTTTGAATTTTCTTTTCTTTATAATTTCATTCAGTCGATTTCAATTATACTTCCAGTTTTTCATTCAATGTTTTAGTGTTATTCTTACCCTCTTTTACGTACTTTATTTAATATCATCTTCTGTAATTTAAATTTAATGCACATTTATTCCTGTGATCTGTCAATTTTTCATTTTATAACGTCATGAATAGTATGTAAGGCGTCGAAAAATAAGACTTTTTAAAAAGGAGTGCCGAATATAAAGGGGAAAAAATTATATCATTTCGATCTATATCTGTAATACTTAATTTCAAGTAAATAACCGTGAAATTAAACATTTTATACTTTTCTGTTTGGGACTAAAACTCTAACTCTTTTTTTAAATTTTATTTTCCTTTTCGAATAAACTAGAATACTTCATCTCCTGCTCGGCTTATTGACACAAAGGGCCTAGGTTAGATTTTGCCAGTCGTCTCTATCATGAGCTTTTAATTCAATACTTCTCCATTCATCATCTCCTACTTTGCGCTTCATAGTTCTCAGCTATGTAGGCCTGGGTCTTCCAACTCTTCTAGTGCCTTGTGGAGCCCAGTTGAACATTTGGTGAACTACCCTCAATAATTCATAATAATTTTCCAATGTGCTCTGTCTCATGATTTTTTCTTGGTGATTTATTGCTTGTTTCTTCTTTTACATTAACAACATTATTTTGTTTTTAATTCTTACCAATTGTTATATTCTTTTCAATGATTAGAGAATGACGATATTTTTCATTACAAGAAACAATAAATAGATCTATAATTTATGATTATTGTGATTAGTATTTTCCATTGCAATCCACATAAAAAAAAAATATTCTAGTAATTCATAATAGTGATACCCAATATTCATTTAAATTGAATTTTGTTTAATATTTTCCATAAATTTCAATTTTACATTCAATTTTGATAATGGAAAGATTATTATTATTATTATTATTATTATTAATTACTAAGCTACAACCCTAGTTGGAAAAGCAGTATGCTATAAGCCCAGGGGCTCCAACAGGGAAAATAGCTCAGTGCGGAAAGGAAAAAAGGAAAATAAAATATTCTAAGAAGAGTAACAACAATAAATATCTCCTATATAAACTATAAAAACTTTAACAAAACAAGAGGAAGAGAAATAAGATAGGAGAGTGTGCTCGAGTGTACCCTCAAGCAAGAGAACTCTAACCCAAGACAGTGAAAGGCCATGGTACAGAGGCTATGGCACTACCCAAGACTAGAGAACAGTGGTTTGATTTTGGAGTGTCCTTCTCCTAGAAGAGCTGCTTACCATAGCTAAAGAGTCTCTTCTACCCTTACCAAGAGGAAAGTGGCACTGAACAATTACAGTGCAGTAACCCCTTGGGTGATGAAGAATTGTTTGGTAATCTGTGTTGTCAGGTGTATGAGGATAGAGGAGAATATGTAAAGAATATGCCAGACTATTCAGTGTGTATGTAGGCAAAGGGAAAATGAACCGTAACCAGAGAGGAGGATCCAATGTAGTACTGTCTGGCCAGTCAAAAGACCCCATAACTCTCTAGTGGTAGTATCTCAACGGGTGGCTGGTGCCCTGGCCAACCTACTACCTACAGTATTCATACAATTTTGATAAAGAAAAGATTGAATTTCCATTCAATTTTGATTATGGAAAGATTGATTAACTATTCAATTTTGATAGAGGAAAGATTGATTAACTATTCAATTTTGATTATGGAAAGATTGAGTTACTATTCAATTTTGATAGAGGAGAGATTGTATTTCCATTCAATTTTGATAAAGGAAAGATTATAAGTTTCTATTCAATTCTGATATAGGAGAGATTATAAGTTTCCATTCAATTTTTATAAAAAGGGGGGGGGAGACGGGTCTATTCCTTTTAAAAGTACACAGCAAACACTTCACTTCACTTTATTCTCTAATTGTCTTTTAACTATAGCTAACCCCATTATCTGTCGTTTATTTAACCCCCTTCCCTCTTCCTTTCTTCTTTTCCTGCTATCCAACCTTTCTTAACTTTTACTTGTGGTGGCCGATGTGGTAACGTCCCTGACTGGTGATTGCCAGACTGGGGTTCAAGTCCTTCTCAAGCTCGTTGGTTCCTTTGGTCGCTGCACCCTCACTATCCTTGTGAGCTAAGGATGGGGGCTTTTGGGGGGGCATATAGGTCTATCTGCTGAGTCATAAGCACCCATTGCCTGGCCCTCCTTGGCCATAGTTTGGCTGGAGAGGGCGTTGGGCGCTGATCATATGTATATATGGTCAGTTATACGGCTGTGACGGGGTAGGAGAAGGTTGTGACTCAAAGACAGGATGCAAGCAACTGAGTTAGTTTATTGTAAAAAACTCTCCTTTATATAGAAAATCTCAAAGCAACAAGAATTTTCATGTTCAGAAATTGACACTGTTACCGATGAGAAAAACAGACATGTTATTTCAGGTTCTTTTTAGTGCGAGGGGAGAGCGAAGATACAAGCACAAAATGAACTATGTACGATCGTGTGACACACGGTTGGTACAAGGCATTGTCTTGCTCGATAGGGCAATGTCAATGTCTCTTGCCTCTGCCATTCATGGGTGGCCTTTAAACCTTTAAACTACAGGGTGAACACGGTGTTAAATGGCCTCCTTGGACCCTGCCCGGGGAGATTGGCCCCAAAGCAGTAATTCAATTATATTTTGAAACTGAAGTCTAAGTTGGCAGGTTTCCAGGAAATAAAGACTTCATAGTCAAGAGGAAAAATAATAAAATTGGGCTTATTTTTAGTAATGACCATTTCTATTTTCATAGACGTTGAAGAAAAGGTTGAACATAAATGTCTCTTAATTTTGTTTTCCAAATGATGCCAATTTACATCATTCTTACTTGATATATGAAACTACTGAAAATTCTTTTATTCTATAAATTTAAATATTTTTACTACTACATATAGATTCTGTTGCATATATATATATATATATATATATATATATATATATATATATGTGTGTGTGTGTGTGTGTGTGTGTGTGTGTGTGTGTGCGCGCGCGTGTAAATATCAACCACGAATGACATATAATACCGAATTCTATCTTGGGAATATACATCCACTTGGAATTCATTTTATGGTAACAGCTTCTGTCCAGGTGGGGATTCGAAACCCGCCACCCCCCCCCCCCCTACGCAGTAGCTGTTACCATAAAATGAATTCTAAGTGGATGTATATTCCCAAGATAGAATTCGGTATTAAATGCTATTCGTGGGTGATATTTACATTGATTGAAATCACGTGTGATTGTGATATATATATATATATACATATATATATATATATATATATATATATATATATATATATATATATATATATATATATATATATATATATATATATATATTCATATATATATATATATATATATATATATATATATATATATATATATATATATATATTAATAAGTTAAAAGAATATATCAAGGAATGAGTTCTTGAACAAGTTATCTGTATAAAACTACCAAAATATAACAGGGTTGAGGTGACCTATTGGAAGCGTCCCTGCCTGGACAGTCTTGCCATACTGAGGTTCGAGTCTCGCTCAAACTCGATAGTTTTTTGTAGTGTCTACAACCTCACCATCCTTGTGAGCTAAGGATAGGGGATTTGGAGGAGACTATAGGTGTATCTTCAGAGTCAGCAGCAGCAATGGCCTGGCACTCCTTGGTCCTAGCCTGAGTGTAGAGGAGGCTTGGGTGTTAATCATATGTATATATGATCAATCTCTAGGGTATTGTCCTGTTAGCAAGAGCAATTTCATCATCCCTTACCTCTGCCATTCATGAGCGGCCTTTAAATTAACATGCTTTATCAACAAAACAATTTCATCATTTGTATGATTTTTCTATTGAACCCAATGCAGTCGAGTCGCCTAGAAAATCATTATTTCCCAATTTATTCATTAACTTCTATTTCCTCCCTGAATTTTAATCCCAAGATGAATGCTATCATTTTTCGATTGCATTTTCAAATCTATGATAAATCAATGGAGTTTGGATCTTATACCCTGATTAAATTCCCTTTAGATTGAAGCGAGAAATTGGCCATAAATGCGTATCTTTTCGTATTAGAGTTTTAGAATTAACATTAATGATAGCCATACATACGCCTGCAGGCATTTACACGTGAATAGACGTAGGAAAATGGCCAGAGAAAAATTAGAACAGAATATCAAAGGGCAAACACAAAGGGCCCAGGTGGCTAAGAGGAATCCGGACCTGTTGAGGGAACTCCTCAGAAGGAGCTCCGGCTGATTTCCTTGAAAAGGCAGGTTAAATCCGTCGAAAAAATTGTGTTCCTAACAAGCTTAACTCCCCGGGCGCTTCGAGCGAAGATCTCTGCCCCTTCCCCCTTCCCCACCCCACCCCCACACACACAAACCCCAATTTGAGTGCGAATGCTAAGGGAGTTGGGAGAAGCGAGTAAATGGTCTTTTTAAGACTCAAAAGCCAGAAAATTGTTAAATTGTTGGGGCTCCTTGATGCCACAGGGAAGGAGGAGAGTAAGTAAGAAGAATGAGAGCAAATTTTTTGGTAGAAGACAAGGGGAGAAATGAATAAATTCATGGCTTATTTTATGTGCGTTTGTGTGTGTATCATTATGCAAATACATACATATATGACTGTACGATTATGCATATACAAATACACACTTATATGAATAGAAGTAGGTATATATATATATATATATATATATATATATATATATATATATATATATATATATATATATATATATATATATATATATTTATATATATATATATATATATATATATATATATATATGTAGATATATCTATATCTATATCTATATATATATATATATATATATATATATATATATATATATATATATATATATATATATATATATATATGATTAAGTGTCTTTATCCATATATAAATAATGTGTTCGTGAGATTTTATGTGAGAGAGATATTTGCATTAAGAAAAATTAACAACTGTAACATAATTATCTTGATTAATTTCCTCGTACAAGAAAAGTGTTAATGTTTTCTTATATCTAAATCATGATATTTTAAAACCGATTGACTTCACTGAAATATGCAATCAGTTGTGTAAGATCTCACAATCTGAAGTTTCTCCATTTCAACTGAATCTGGCTGAATCCCGAGGGAGTTTTCCGTTGGATCAAGATTCAAGATTCTTCTCATTTTCAAATAATAAGAATATCTTTCACAAAGGTTTCAGAGGATCAACTGAAGGGTAAAGGTAGCTTCCTTACGTATAAGGGCCACATCCAAAAATCATTTCTAAAGATAAATGCAGGGATACATGATTGGTCTTTTACGAACCTTGTGGTGGCCGATGTGGTAAGGTTCCTGACTGGTGAACGCCAAACTGGGGTTCGAGTCGCTGCAACCTCACCATCCTTGTGACCTAAGGATGGGTGTTTTAAGGGAGCCTATAGGTCTATCTACTGAGTCATTAGCAGCCATTGCTTGGCCCTCCTTGGTCCTGGCTTGGGTGGTGAGGGGGTTTGGGCACTGATCGTATGTCAGTCTCTAGAGCATTTTCCTGTTTGATAGGGCAATGTCACTGTCCCTGGCCTCTGACATCCATGAGTAACCTTTAAACCTTTCAAACTTGACTTGCGTCTTTGGTGTAACAGATTAACAGATTAAGTTATTATGTACTGAATCTTCGCTCGAGTTGGTCTGGTTGGTTATGTTAGATTTGGGAGGGTATCATGACTGTTATGGTGTGAAGGGAGTGAGGATGGCTTGGGAGGAACTTATTATAGGGAGAAGATCAAGAGGGAGGGAGAGAACTAGATGGCGATATAAGGTGAAGGATGATATGGAGAGAAGATGTTTGGTGGAAAAGGATGCCTTTCTTAGAAGGCATTTCAGAGGGCGCATCAGGCAACCTACCCCTTAACGTAGAGATAGAAGAAGAAGAAGAAGAAGAAGAAGAAGAAGAAGAAGAAGAAGAAGAAGAAGAAGAAGAAGTAGAAGGGAAGGTGTTCTAGATTTCGTCTAACTAATTTCAGATGTAATTGTCTACAGCTTCACCAGTCAGGAAAAAAAGTGTAATAATCCCATTTTTAAAAACATGCCGAAAAATGGACAGTTTTACCATTCTGAAACCATCCCTAAAAGAGCAGATAAAATATATGATAAAATATTTATATATGATTTTATGAAAGTGTAATAATATTGCAACAATATCAAACGCTGTAATAACAAGAACAAAATCGAATAATAGTTTTACCAAGTATGTTTAGAAGAGATTAGGTTCCCAAAACCTACCTCAAATTATTCATTGTATTTGTAAACAAACAACACGAAACCCGCACTCAGTATTGGGCAAATCCAACAGCGTAAATAGACCAAAGAAGTTAAACAGTTTCTCTGCTTTGGTGAACTTCGCGAACAAAATCGACAACAAAGGTTCCAAATATGTGCAATAGCTTAGTTTTCACAAATAGCCATAGAAAATAATAGAAGCTAATATATCCTCGTTATGAATGATATCAAAATCTTATATTTGAATTTATCTCTTTTCGGAAAGTTTATTTGTGAGGATGATATCGTCATTCAAACTTATTTATTCATCATGCTATTGATTTTTAAGAACATTGAAATAAAGGGTAATTTTATCAGGCCACATAATACATTTGTTAGAGTAAATGACATATAGTTCAGAACTACGGAATAGCATAAAATCTTCAACTTTCATCTTTTATCATATAAATATGATATACTTAATTAAAAAAAAGAAAACCTTTGGTCTTCAATTATTAATCCAGAACTGATTTTGAACTCTAGACAATAGATCCAAAATCTTATGTATGAAAAGAAAAAAATATATATATAAATATATATATATATATATATATATATATATATATATATATATATATATATACATATATATATATATATATATACATATATATATATATATATATATATATATATATATATATATATATATATATATATCTATATATATATATATATATATATATATATATATATATATATATATATATATATTTACATCTATCAATCTGAACAAGAACTGTAATAAAACCATTTCATTATCTGATTTTCACAAATACCCTATTAAAGACTGTGGTGGCCAATGCGATAACGCCAGACTGCAGTTCAAGTCCCAAACAAACTCGTTAATTCCTTTAGACACTGCAACCTCACCATCCTTGTAAGCTAGGGATGGTGGCTTGGCGGAGCCTATACCTGCTGAGTCGTCAGCCGCCATTACCTATCCCTCCTTGGTCCTAGCTTGGGTGGAAAAGGGGCTTGGGCGCTGATCGTATGTATATACGCTCTGTCTCAAAGCCATTCATGAGCCACCTTTAAACCTTTAAACAATCTATTTAAAAAGGACTTTAGAGTAATATATCGGATTCTCTGTTTAAATTTATTTTAATTGGGTCCACCAATTCAAACACAAACTCATCGATTCAATTAAACTTGATTCATACTATGGATTTAAGGTAATTCTAATTCCAGAGTAATTGATCAATAATAGTCTCAGATGTGTCGTAAATAAACATGATTAAATGGATTAGAGATTGTATTGATGTTAACGCTAAAATTTGTATGTAGGTATATATATATATATATATATATATATATATATATATATATATATATATATATATATATATAAATGTGTGTGTATATATAAAAAAATTGTACTATAAGTATATTCAAATATACAGTATATATAACTAAACACATACACACACACACACACACATTATATATATATATATATATATATATATATATATATATATATATATATATATATGTATTTATATATACTATATATATGTATATATATATATATATATATATATATATATATATATATATATATATATAAACAGTAAATTTTTGCACATTAAGACGCGTTTTTAATATTTGAATAAGCCATATATTATTGCTACATTAATGTCTGGATTCTATCAACGACCCCGGGATCATTGACTTTTATCTTTCTTCGTTGTCAAGTGGTAGTCACTGTCTCTACAAGTTTGCCGGACCAGGGTTCGACTCCCAACCGGTCACAAGCTCTTGTCTTTGTGTAATTCCGCCTGGGGCTCTGATCCCGAGGTCGTTAAGAGAGTCCAGACATTAATGTAGCAAAACTAGATGGCTTATTTGAATATATATATATATATATATATATATATATATATATATATATATATATATACATATATATATACATATACATATATATATGTATATATATATACATATACATATATATTTATATATATATATATATATATATATATTTATATATATATATATATATATATATATATATATATATATATATATATATATTTACATATATTTGAATTATATATATACATATATATCATATATATATATATATATATATATATATATATATATATATATATATATATATACATATATATATATATATATATATATATATATATATATATATATATATTACTTTTTACATTCCTAGTAGGGTATTTGCCTGAAGATAATCTCAGTGGTTTCTTTCAACAAATAAAAAAAATTAAAAAAAAATAAATAAATTATTCTTCGTTTAGAATGCTATTTAAAGAATAGGAATAATCCAATACGGCGCACTTATGATGTTTTCAGATGAGAAGCTGGATTCAGTTCTGCGGTCATTGCGTGGAAGGATACAGTCTATTAAACAAAATTTTATATATATATATATATATATATATATATATATATATATATATATATATATATATATATATATATATACTGTATATACATATATATATATATATATGTGTGTGTGTGTGTGTGCGTGTGTTTGTAATATGTGTATATATGCACACACACATATAAAACATGTTGATATAGGTCCTTCAAGAAAAGAAAAGAAAATAGACGCAGAATCTTCCTCGACAAGAACTCTAAACAAGGACAACTGTTCAAACAACAGCAACATTGCATTAAGGAATCG
>NC_090753.1:49944044-49956544 GCF_036898095.1 Palaemon carinicauda
ATTTAACTCCCAATATCCTT
This sequence comes from Palaemon carinicauda, assembly GCF_036898095.1. Classification (NCBI taxonomy): domain Eukaryota; kingdom Metazoa; phylum Arthropoda; class Malacostraca; order Decapoda; family Palaemonidae; genus Palaemon; species Palaemon carinicauda. Next base: position 49,944,065 of record NC_090753.1, read on the forward strand.
CTGAGGACTTTGTTCTCAAATATACTAAATCTATTGGGGATTGTATGAATATTTCTTCAGTATTCCCAAAATATTAATAATAGCAGCAAAATTCAATGTACAAATAGGGGGAAAGTATCCGTCGGTCAAAAGCGGTACTCTATTATAAATCCACAAGAATTTACTTTTTTTATTTTTCGCTCTTTACTGAATGCCTTAAAAAAAAAAAAAAAAAAGAATAAAAAGTACTTCTTGCATGATCGCATATATGCAAAATTGGTACTTAAGATATGTCATAAAATACCACTATAATTCATAATAATTTTTTAATGTACTATTTCTCATTACCTTTTTTTTTTTTTTGGTGATTTATAGTTTTTTACATTGCCCACATTCTTTTCTTATTATTTCTTACCAATCCTTACCGAAATTATTTATTACAAGATAAATGAATCTATGATTCGTAATTACTGTGATTAGTATTTTCAGTTATGATAACAATAAAAATTGATTTTTTCTACTAATTCAAATTAGTGATATACAATATTCATTTAAATTGAATTCTATTCAATATTTTTTTTTTTTTATAAATTCAAATTTTACTTTCAATCTAGATAAAGGAAAGGTTATAAATTTTCATTCAATTTTGATAAAGGAAAGATTGAGCTTCGATTCAAAATTGGTAGAGGAAAGATTATAAGTTTCCAGTCAATTTTGATATAAGGGATTGGAGACGGGTCTAGTCCTTTTTAGAAATACATTGCAAACAGTTCTGAAAATAGATTTATTCTATAAACTTAATGTTTTTTAATATTACCTACATGACTTAGGAAGAGATGAAGATGATGATGATTACATATAGATTCTGTTTATATATATATATATATATATATATATATATATATATATATATATATATATATATATATATATATATATATATACAGTATATATATATATATATATATATATATATATATATATATATATATATATATATATATATATATATATATACATATATATATATAAATACTGTATATATATATGCATACATATATATATATTTATATATGTATATATATATACATATATATATATATATATATATATATATATATATATATATATATATATATATATATATGTATATATATGTATATATCAGTAAGTTAAAAGAAAATAGCTAAGAATGAGTTCTTGGAACTCAAACTTTATACGATCTCATAATAGCTTCGCGCACCAAAGGGGAAAAGTATTCTTAATTTATTCTTTTTTTTTTTTTTTTTTTTTTTATATAAATCTACCAAGATATAACAGGGTTGTGGTGACCTTTGGAAGCGTCTCTGCGTGGCTAAGCTCGCCTTACTGATGTTCGAGTCCCTCTCAAACGCAATAGTTTCTTGTAGTGTCTACAACCTTGCCAGCCATGTGAGCTGAGGATGCGAGATTTGAGGAAGTCTATAGGTCTACCTGCTGAGTCAGCAGCACCTATTGCCTGGCCCTCCTTGGTCCTAGCCTGAGTGGAGAGGGAGCTTGGGCGTTAATCATATGTATATATGGTCAGTCTCTAGGGTATTGTCCTGTTAGCAAGAGCAATTTGATCATCCCTTACCTCTGCCATTCATGAGCGACCTTTAAACTAACATTATTTATCAACAGGACAATTTCATCATTTGTATAATTTTTCTATTGAACCCAATGCAGTCGAGTCGCCTTGAAAATCATTATTTCAATCATTATTTCCCGATTTATTCATTAACTTCTAATCTCTCCATGAATTTTAATCACAAGTTGAAAGCTTATTTTTTTCGATTACATCTTAACATCCATGGCAAATCCAATAAACTTTGGATTTCAAACCCTGATTAAAGCCCCTTTAGATTGAAGCGTGAAATTAACCATAAATGCTTATCTTTTCTTATTAGACTTTTGAAATTAACGATAAATGTTATTCTTGTCCTTTTACTTTAGTCATGTAATTCATCGCGACATTTTCCAAAACTAATATATATATATATATATATATATATATATATATATATATATATATATATATATATATATATATATATATATATATATATATATATATGGGTGTGTGTGGGTGTGTATTAAAACTTGCATTTTTTTCTGTTTGGTGTGCTTACGTATATTACTTAAAACTGTAATTTACATGTTTATTTTATATTATACTTAAACCTTATATACCCTACTAATTTACATTTATAAAATCAGTGACAAATCCCTATTTTGATTTGCTCATGGTCAGATTTATTTATAGCTAATGAATAATAATAAGGTATTCCTTTTGTATCTTTTTATTATTTTCCAATACTACAGCAGTAAATTAAGGCTGTCATTAATGACTCACTTAATATTTATATACATATGTATAAATATATATATATATATATATGTGTGTGTGTGTGTGTGTGTGTGTGTGTGTGTGTGTGTGTGTGTGTGTATGTATGAGGCCTTTGTCGTGCAATGGACAACTAACGGCTGATAATAATAATGATGATTTATTTATATATATATATATATATATATATATATATATATATATATATATATATATATATATGTAGGTATATATATATATATATATATATATATATATATATATATATATATATATGTGTGTGTATATATATATATATATATATATATATATATATATATATATATATATATATATATATATATATATATATATATATATATAACTTCAAAACATTAATGATAGCCAAACATACCTACCCCTGCAGGCATTCACGAGTGAACAGACGTAGGAAAATGGCCAGATAAAAATTAGACCAGAATATCAAAGGGCGAACACAAAGGGCCCAGGTGGCTAAGAGGAATCCGGACCTGTTGAGGGAACTCCTCAGAAGGTGCTCCGGCTGATTTCTCTGAAAAGGCAGGTTAAATCCGTCGAAAAAATTGTGTTCCTAACAAGCTTAACTCCCCGGGCGCTTCGAGCGAAGATCTCTGCCCCTCCGCCCTTCCCCACCCCACCCCCACACACACAAACCCCAATTTGAGTGCGAATGCTAAGGGAGTCGGGAGAAGCGAGTAAATGGTCTTTTTAAGACTCAGAAGCCAGAAAATTGTTAAATTGTTGGGGCTCCTTGATGCCACAGGGAAGGAGGAGAGTAAGTAAGAAGAATGAGAGCGAATTGTTTGGTAGAAGACAAGGGGAGAAATGAATATATTCATGACTTAATTTATGTGCGTTTGTGTGTATCATTATGCAAATACATACATATATGAACGTACGAGTATGTATACTCAAATACGCACATATAAATGTAGGTAGGTATATATATATATATATATATATATATATATATATATATATATATATATATATATATATATATATATATATATATATACATAAATCATAGTTTGATTTATGTGCGTGTGTGTATCATTATGCAAATACATATCCATAAAAATGTACGAATATGTATATACAAATACACACTTATATGATTATAAGTAGGTATGTATACACACACACACACACACACACACACACACATATATATATATATATATATATATATATATATATATATATATATATATATATATATATATATATATATATATATATATATATATTTATATATATACGTACATAAATATGAGTGTTTATCTATACATATATAAATGTGTGTGTGACTTTGCTTGTGTGGGAGTGATTTGGATTAAGGAAAAATGACAACTGTAACATACTTATATTGATTAATTTTCCTCTTAGATGACTCGGAAACTGTACAAGAATAGGGTCAATGTTTTCGTACATCAAAATCACGAGAATTTATAACAAATTTGCTTCACTGACATATGCCACAAGTTTCTCCATTTCAACTGAATCTGGCTGAATCCAGAGGGAGTTTTCCGTTGGATAAAGATTCAAGATTCTTCTCATTTACAAATAATAAGAATATCTTTTCCAAAAGGTTTCAGAGGATCAGTTGAAACGTATAAGGGAGACTTCCAAAAATTATTTCTGAAGACAAATGCAAGGATACATGGATGGTCTTTTAAGAAGCTTGTGGTGGCCGATGTGGTAACGTCCCTGACTGGGGTTCGTGTCCCGCTCAAACTCGTTAGTTTCTTTGGTCGCTGCAATCTCACCATCCTTGTGACCTAAGGATGGGGGCTTTGAGGGAGCGTGTAGGTCTATCTGCCGAGTAATCAATAGCCATTGCCTAGCCCTCCTTGCTCCTGGCTTGGGTGGTGAGGGGGCTTGAGCGCTGATCATATGTCAGTCTCTAGGGCATTGTCCTGTTTAATAAGGCAATTTCAATCTTTCTTGCCTTTGCCATTCATGAGTGACTTTTAAATCTTTAAAACTTGACATAAGTCTTTGGTGTAAGAGATCAAGTTAGGTTAAGTTATTATGTACTGAATCTTCGCTGGATTGGGTCTGGTTGGTTATGTTAGATTTGGGAGGGTGTCACGACTGAGGTGGTGAGGGCACAAGTTGAGGATGGATGGTGGGGAGGGAGTAAGGAGGGCTTGGGAGGACCCTGTTAGAGGGAGATCAGGATGATGGGAGAGAATTAGATGGCGAGATAAGGTGAAGGATGATATGGAGAGAAGAGGTTTGGTGGAAGCGAACGCCTTTCTTGGAAGGCAACCGACCCCTTACAGAAGGGATAGCGGTGGGAAAGAAGAAGAAGAAGAAGAAGAAGAGAGGGTGTTTTAGATGTCATCTAACTAATTTCAGATGTCATTGTCTACAGCTTCACCCGTCAGGAAAAATGGCGTAGCGGTGAAAATCCCATTTTTAAAAACATGCCGAAAAATGGACAGTTTTACCATTCTGGAGCCATCCCTTACAGAGCAGATAAAGTCACATGATAAGATGTTTATATATGATTTTATGAAATTGTAATAAAATTGCAACAATATCAAACACTGTAATAACAAGAACAAAATCAAATAATAGCTTTACTAAGTAGGTTTAAAAGAGATTAGGTTCCCAAAACCTACCTCACATTATTCATTGTATTTGTAAACAAACAACACGAAACCCGCACTCAGTATTGGGCAAATCCAACAGCGCAAATAGACCAAAGAAGTTAAACATAGTTTCTCTGCTTTGGTGAACTTCGCGAACAAAATCGACAATAAAGGTTCCAAATATGTGCAATAGCTTAGTTTTCAAAAATAGCCAGAAAATAATAGAAACTAATATATCCTAGTTTTGCATGATATCAAAAACTTATATTTAAATTTCTCTCTTCTCGGAAAGTTTATTTGTGATGATATCCTCATTCAAACCTATTTATTTATCATGCTATTGATTTTCAAGAACATTGAAATAAAAGGGTAATTTTATCATGCCTCATAATACATTCATTAGAGTAAATAACAGATAGTTCAGAACTTCGGAATAGTATAAACTCCTCAACTTTCATCTTTTATCATCCAAATATAATACACTTAATTAAAAAAAAAAAAAAAAACTTAGTCTTCAATTACTTGTTTAGAACTGATTTTGAACTCCGGACAATAAATGTAAAATCTTATGTATGCAAATATATATATATATATATATATATATATATATATATATATATATATATATATATATATATATATATATATATATATCTATATATATATATATATATATATATATATATATAAATATATATATATATATATATATATATATATATATATATATATATATATATATATATATATATGTATATAATTTTTATATATATATACACAGTACTGTTTATATAATTATGTTATATACATATATATATATATATATATACATATATAAATATAATATATATATATATATATATATATATATATATATATATATATATATATATATATATATATACTGTATATATATATATATATATATATATATATATATATATATATATATATATATATATATATATAATTTACATTCACCAATCTAAACATAAACTGTAATGAAACCATTTTATTATCTAATTTTTCACAAATATCCTACGAAAGGTTGTGGTGACCGATGTGGTAACGTCCCTGACTGGTGAACGCCAGACTGGGGTTCGAGTCGGTCAAACTCGTTAGTTCCTTTAGTCGCTGCAACATCACCATCCATGTGAGCTAAAGGTGGATGTTTGGCAGAGGCTATATTTACTGACACATCAGCAGCCATTGCCTAGCCCTCCTTGGTCCTAGTTTGGGTGAAGAGGGGGCTTGGGCGTGATCATGATGTATATATGGTCAGTCTCTAGGACATTGTCCTGCTTGATAGGGCAATGTCACTGTCCCTTACTTCTACCATTCATGAGCGGCTTTTAAACCTTTAAACATTCAAACAATCTATTTAAAAAAGGCTTTAGAGTAATACATCGGATCCTATGTTTAAATTTATTTTAATTGGGTCCGCAAATTCGAACACAAACTCGTAAATTCAATTAAACTTCATTCATACTTTGGATTTAGGGTAATTCTAATTTCAGAGGAATTGATCAATAATAGTCTCAGATGTGTCGTTAAAACATGTTTAAATGGAATATATATTGAATTAATGTAAACGCTAAAATTTATATATATGCTGTATATGTATATATATTTATATATATGTATACATATATATATATATATATATATATATATATATATATATATATATATATATATATATATACAAATAGTTGTATTATCGGTTCATTCAAATATATAAACACTATGAGCACACACTCATATATATAAAATACAAATATATATGTATATATACATGTAAATATATATATATATATATATATATATATATATATATATATATATATATATAAACATACATGTATATATATACAGTATATACATATATATATATAATATAATATATATATATATATATATATATATATATATATTTATATATATATATGTGTGTGTGTGTGTGTGTGAGTGTGTATTACTATCTTTATATTCCTAGTACGGTATTTGCCTGAAAATAATCTCAGTGGGTTCGTTCGACAAAAAAAAAAAAGAAAAAAAAATCTAATCTTCTTTTAGAATGTTATTTAAAGAATGGGGATAATACATTACGCTTTAATGATGTTTTCAGACGAGAAGGTGGATTCAGTTCTGTATTAATTGCATGGAGGGACATTGTATATTATACAAATTTATATATATTCATATATATATATATATATATATATATATATATATATATATATATATATATATATATATATATATATATATATATATATAAAGAGCACGTGTATATATCTATATATTATATATATACATATGTATATGTAATATATATATAATTATATATATATACAGTATATATATATATATATATATATATATATATATATATATATATATATATATATATATATATATATATATATATATATATCATATATATATATGTATGTGTGTATGTGTATGAGCACATTTCATAATAATAGAGACAAATTCCCATTAAATCAACTCACATATCAGCAAGCCTTTATAAGTACAAAATCCCACACCGTTCCTAAATGTCCAAAACAATCGTTATAGTTCTGTCCAATAAGAAACCACCACAAATACCAGAATAAACAAAGAACAATTCAATTTTAATATCAGTTTAATAGTATTTCCCCGTCTCCTCAGAAAGCCAACGATATTATTTGTGTATGTGTGTGAGTGTTTGTGTTTGTGTGTGTGTGTGTGTGTAATGAAGCGGATATATTCTTCATAAATTTTATGAAACAGAATCTTTTTTTGGGGGGGAGGAAGGGGGGGGGGAACTGTCCGAGACTTCCAAAAATAGCGGAGATTAATGGGTTTCATTTCGGATGAAAACTTTTTGACGAATTCTTGATTTATTTCTTGACTGACTTCCTTTTTTTTTCTCGTTCAAAGGGTTTGCTTAAAAACAGCAAGGTTTCTATGAGAGACATGTTATGTTGGAGATCTCTGGTTGTGCTGTATACTTATGCGTGTGTACATATTAAGATAAACATACACGCATACACACACATATACATATATATATATATATATATATATATATATATATATATATATATATACATATACATATATAAATATGTATATATGAATATGAATATATATACATACATATATATATATATATATATATATATATATATATATATATATATATATATATATGCATATACATATATAATATAATAGATACGTATATACAATATGTACAAAATTAATTTCAAACCTACAATCCATCAACTTCTTACTCAGTCAAATTTCCCAATCCTCCTCCAATAATCCGTCATAACAAAAACTCATAACAAATGCAACTTTCTTTTCTTTTTCATCCTCGTATTGATCACGAGGAAAGTACTCGCTCTAAAACCAGCTCTTGTAACGCTAATAAATAATTCAAGTCTGTAATCCAACGTGTGTCCAGAGCTTCTATTGCATTCCTTCGCGAATTATGGCCGAGAATTTCATCATTGCGCGAATTTGCCGTGGTCATTAAACCCATATTTACTGAAGTAATGTTTGGGATCACGGTAGAGTATTCGGCATTCTTCATAATGTTCGCTGTATAGCAATTTCGAGATATAATGGCAGAGCTTGGTATATAACCAGCAATGCTTTTTTCTTGTATACTGTAATATATATATATATATATATATATATATATATATATATATATATATATATATATATATATATATATATATATATACATATACATATATATATATATATATATATATATATATATATATATATATATATATATATATATATATATATATATATATACACATACACACACACGAGACCAGAGCCACGCTTGTTTGGCTTTTTTTAAATTAGGAAAATTACATGCAATTTTTACTTTTGTCCCGCTTTGAGGGGAGGGGTATGAAGAGGTCCGCTCAAAAATAAACTTTCAAGATTCATAATATTGATGGGAAAATATTTTTTCTATGGAAGTGTTTAATGTTGTATCTAATTTGAAGGAATCTCTGCAGTGAAAAGTAAAAAGATAATGTCTTCTTGCCAAAAGCAGTCAAAAGACTGGTAAGCAAACTTGAGTATCCTTCAGGTCTAAGTAAAGTAGTAGTTGAGTTTTATGACACGTAAGTTGAAGTACATGAATTACTTTGGATTACTGGATGAAGTAACTTACCCCACCTTGAGTGCATGCTGTGGATCACTCAATCAATTCCCAAACTGGTCAGATGTTCAGAAAAAATTGGGATTTTGCTAATTAATAACAAATGATTGATATGAGATTTGGCTCAAGCTTATTTAATTACATTACTGATGAAGAAGAAAAGTGGAATGAATCAAAACTATCACAGCCAAGCGGTGGGTCCCAATGGAATAGCCAGAGATGACAGTCATAAACATATCAGAACTAATTCAGTTTGCACTCCGCCTTCTACTGAACGTGCATTCTCTCACCTGTATGAAATATGGACATCTGAAAAACTAAACTGAGAGTACAAACTTTTTCTGGTCTTCTGTAGCCCACGGCTCATGTTGAAATATACATGTGTATCCCCTTAGAATGAGTGGAATGAGTACGAAAAAAAGAAACTGAAACTGATATTACCATATATTTTGATTATTCAATCTCATTAAAGATTACACGATATGATACGTAGTACTGTTCTCTCTGATAAAATGCACCCCCTAACCAGTAAAAATGTAAAGACTAGGGGGGGGGGGGGGTTACATGCACCCCGGGTTGAGAAACCTTGTCTTAAAACATTACTGGAGCCGAAGACAAAGATTAATTTCAAGCATACGTGTATGGAGATCTACGGTGAGCTTAATATATATATATATATATATATATATATATATATATATATATATATATATATATATATATATATATATATATATATATATATATATACATAAATATATATATGTATATATATACACATAAATATATATGGGAGTTGCTGTGAGCAACTGCCGTTTTCTCTCTGGTTCACGAAGGGAAGAATTGGTGACAGACAGGTGCCCGTCAGGAGGATAGAAAGTGTTACAGTAGGAAGTCCCAGGGAAGTAGGATGTTGGGAAAAGGAAAAAGGGAAGATTGATAAGTCTGAGAAAAAGATTTTGGGGCATAAAATATCCTAAAATAATAATTTAAGTAATAGATATAATAACAGCATACAGTAATAGTTAAGTAAAGGGAAGATAACAAATGAAACGGAAGAATAAAAATGAGAGAGAGAGAGAGAGAGAGAGAGAGAGAGAGAGAGAGAGAGAGAGAGAGAGAGAGAGAGAGAGAGAGAGAGAGAGTTACAAGAATTTTAAATGTCTCAAAGACTTTTTAGTCCATCCGCGGAGATTCCACCTGCTGTTTGGTAGAGCAACTTACTTTAAGGCATTTAGAGAGTTTTTATGATCTTGTCTAACTTATTCTTGAACTCGTTTACCGTGTTACTGTTTACTACATCTGCTGGAAATGTATTCCAAGTATTTATTATTTTGTATGTAAAGAAACTGCGTTGTATCTTTTCAATTCTAGTTTGAGAGAGAGAGAGAGAGAGAGAGAGAGAGAGAGAGAGAGAGAGAGAGAGAGAGAGAGAGAGAGAGAGAGAGAGAGAGAGAGAGAGAGAGAGAGAGAGAGAGTTAAAATAAAAGCTTAAGTTTTAGATTTACCAAGAGATAAAAGTCTTTAGCTGGAGAAAATGTAAAAAGGAAATAGAAGAATAACAATAATCTTCCGTCCGTCAGTCTACATTAAAACCTGTTGTATGAACAATATCTTTCTATAGATATTTTCACGACATAATCAGCCTTATATTTTGCTTGTTATTCTTCCATTTTCTTTTCATCTTTTATTACATTTCAAACTTAAATATTTAAAGGAACAGCTCATTACATCCTTTTTTTGTCTCAGACGAATTGTCATTTCACTTCTCTTTTAGCTTTCTTAATCTAACGCTAAAATTTTATCCTGTTTATAAAACATAATAATCTATGCTTTATTTTAAAGGATATTTCAATCCACCGTCTTTATTATATACTTACTAGTGTACACGACCCATCAAAAATTACGGCAAAATTTTAGACAGATATGCACATACACGCACACGCACACCCAAACGCACCCAACCTCCTCTCACGATGTTATGAGTCTTTTATATCATTTTTAGTCAAGTCTATTTGAAGAACTCCTTTCTTCATACATCATTCCTTTATGAATAAATAAATAAAGCAGGACGATTTACTTTTTCTCTGAGATAAAAACAAAACAACATTCCTTGTTCTTACATCAACACATACCTCCAGTGACAGATTCATGGATAAGTAGAGGGGCACTCAGTAGAGCGCAGACCTCCAGCTTAATTTTAAACCTTTTGCCCAACCTTGACCTTGACCTTGGACCTTACCATGTATTAAGAGGCGTGTATTTTCAAATATAAAGCAAATTTGAAGTCTCTGTGACAACGATGTCCAAACTTATGGCAGATTACGTGAATTGGACATTTTACTTGACTGTGACCTTGATCTTTGACCTTGAACTTCCATAATTTAAACTTTTCCTGTTTTTTACATAAGAAATAATCCCTGCAAATTTCATTACTCTATGATTAAAATTGTGGCCATGAAAATGTTCAATAACAAACACACATTTCGTTGACGGAGGTAAAACATCGGGATATTTACTAGCTGGCAACCACTCAGGAGAATGCATTCATGAATTACCATGAAGCATTCGCAATTATGAATGGCCAAAAAAAAAGACATTTCGGCAAACCCAAGCATTTCAACATACGAATAAAAGGTTTACAATAAACATGAAGAGACCACAGCATCGTCTTCTCCCAGTTGGACTAAATTCTTTACCAAGAAGCGCGCCTCTAGCGGCGAGACTGCGAACCAACTCACAAAAACAATACAAAAAAAGAAAAGGAAATCTTGGAAATTTCCAGTCTTCCATTTGAAAGATCTCTAACCCTTGGGGATAGCAATGACATGGGTCAGGAAACTCAATGCAACTGATGTTGGTTGGAGAGAGAGAGAGAGAGAGAGAGAGAGAGAGAGAGAGAGAGAGAGAGAGAGAGAGAGAGAGAGATGGTAATGTTATTCGGCCCTGAAGAGGTGAATCCTGCATCAAGTATTTTATATCTTATTTCATAATTATCTTATTCTTACATCGTTGAAGAAAATAGGAACTAAATTGAAATTACGATTTTAAATATCGTTTCCACAAGGAAAGACTTGATACCTTTTAGTTAGAATTAGATAATATATCCAATCTTTATTTCAGTTACTAGTATGTCACATTAAAATATAAATTCTTGCCGAATTGAGTAAATAAACTTTAACTTAAAGTACATACCTTTTCAACAACAGTATCTCAACATTGTACGTGAATAATGTTCTTCCATCTCGAGGATATTTAAACCTAATGGTCTGGACGTGAAATTCTCCTTAACAACTTATCAAGCCAATATCTTCAACCTTTATCCAACGAAAGGTTAT
>NC_090753.1:49959044-49966544 GCF_036898095.1 Palaemon carinicauda
TATATATGTATAAGCATATGTATATATATATATACTGTATATATATGTATATGTATATATATATATATATATATATATATATATATATATATATATATATATATCCAGATATTTATTCTATATTGTACAGGGAAAATAATATCTAACACACTAACATCCACAAACTAAATATTTTATTAGCAGATGTAAATCTATGCGATTATATACGGCAATAGTTCCAGCGCCGGTTCATATATAACAAGCCATTAATATGCAATGCAACAATACCACCTCTGGGCGATGTAGTTTCAATTAGTCAGAGATTTCTGAGAACACTGCTTAAGGAATGTACGGAGGCGAAGCCTTATCCAGGATTCACTTAGCAAATAATGAAGAGAGGTAAATTACCTCTCTGCGGGTATAATAAGCTCATTCAAGAGATATTCATTTTCATTACTGAAATGAGGCTTGTTGTCTTTCCCCAGAATCTTAAAACAATTTCCTTCTAAGTAACGCTAGGTTTTTCCTGAGAGAGATTAGGTCGACAAATTTTCAACTGGGCTCCACAAGGCACTAGAAGATATGGAAGACCCAGGCCTACATGGCTGATGACTAGGAAGCGTGAAGTAGGAGATGATGAATGGAGAAGTATGGAACTAGAATCTCAACCCAGAGAAAACTGGCAAAATCTAACTAATGCCCTTTGCGTCAACAGGAGTAAGAGGAGATGATGATGATGATGATGATGATGAAATTAGTTAACAGATGGTTAAAGAGTTCAGCACTGAATACAGAAACCGAGACGGTAGAGATGTCCTTGATTATTCACATCACTAGATGAATATAAGTAGGCAATAACACAGACCTGTAAAGTTGAGAAGCAGAATTGCAAGTTGTTCAAAAATTTAATTTGCAGTGTTGCAGAGACTACCCAATGTTAGTTTTCTATTGGATATATACTGCCTTCCACTGTCCCTTTGTTGTAACGAGTTTCAGCATTCTATTTGTCCCTGTTCTCTCTTGCTTCTCATTGCTATCCAAAATTACATGATTTTTAATTCACAATGCAATTGCAATTCTCTCGCAAAGTTGCACCTCAGATTGGCATCACCGCCGAATCATGTGGCCCAAATACCTTTGGCCTCACCAATCCCAACAGCAGGTCATTTGGCCCTAAAGTCCTTCAACCAATTAAGTCATAAGAATTTACATCAATGAACCCAGCAAAGATTGAATATCACTCTCTTTTGAGAGGATGTCACGAAGTGGATTTTTGCTGCCAAACACCAATAAGAAATAGATGACTTTGCTGAAAGTCAGTAATCAATTCTCTTTCATTTGATTGCTCCTAAAGACATGTTTGTTAAATGTACATAAGTAGATTAATCCCACACACACGTACACACACAGGCACACGCACGCACGCACGCATGCACTCACACACACATATATATGTGTATATATATATATATATATATATATATATATATATATATATATATATATATATATATATATATATATATATATATATATATATATTTACATATAAATATATATATATATATATATATATATATATATATATATATTTACATATAAATATATATATATATATATATATATATATATATATATATATATATATATATATATATATATTTACATATAAATATATATATATATATATATATATATATATATATATATATATATATATATATATATATATATATATATATATCAAACTCGTCATGTTCCTTTAATCGCTGCAACCTCACCATCCTTGAGAGCTAAGGATAGGGGGTTTGCAGGAGCCTATAGGTCTATCTGCTGAATCATCAGCTCCCATTGCCTGGCGTTCCTTGGTCTTAGCTTAGGCGGACAGGGGGTTTGGGCGCTAATCATATGTAATATGGTCAGTCTCTAGGGCACTGTCCTGCTTGATAGGCAATGTCAGTGTCCCTTGCCTCTGCCTTTCATGATGGCCTTTAAACCTTTAAGAAGAATGGTGGAAGAGGATTCCTTTGATAGAAGGTATTGGAGAGGGAGCATTACGCAACCGACCCCTTAACCCTTTCACAGCCATAGGTGATTTTTACTATAATTCTGATATAGCAAAATCTATCAAGACCACACAAACCATACCTTGTTGATAATTAATAAAAAGTTCTCAAAAGGACCTTTCCAACAAGTACAACTTGTTATGGTTTGGGTGAATTTAAACCATACTTCACAATTTCCAGTTTTGACAAAGTAATCAATGGCAGTGAAAGGGTTAATGTAGAGATACAAAATCGACATTTGATATTGGCAGTAAAGAAGGTAATGTATATTTCCAAAGATATATATATATATATATATATATATATATATATATATATATATATATATATATATATATATATATATATATATATATTTATATATATATATATATATATATATATATATATATATATATATATATATATATATATATATATATATATATATATATATATATAAAGTCGATGACCCAACATGAAATGAGAAATAACTTTTCTTAGGAAGAACATTTTTATTAATGTCTCAATTAAATGAAAATGTAACAATTACTGGAATTTATCATTGTGAATAAATACTCAAGTTCGAAGCCAAATTTTTTATGCGTACACATAAAATACATAACCCATGTGAAAATGTTCTATTATTCATTGTAATGTACATTATTCTACGACAGTGCAGTTTTGGTGAACTAAAAGAATAAATGCCAGCCAATTCATTTTGTATTATTGATACGAGTAATATTTTTCAAGTGTTTAACTGTGTGATTATTAAGACAAGGAAATAATATATTCTTAGGTATAGGTAATTAAAGAGGTATACACAATATATACGACCACACCCACACACACACCCACACACACACACACCCACCCACCCATACACACACATAAACACACACACACACACACACACACACATATATATATATATATATATATATATATATATATATATATATATATATATATATATATATATATATATATATTGCATACATACATACATACATATATACATATGTATACATACATGTATGAATATAAAATATATATACACACATTTATGTGTGCATTCATATAAGAATATTAAGAATCTATCTATTAATCTATCTATCTACCTGGCTATCTATTTGTGTGTATATATATATATATATATATATATATATATATATATATATATATATATATATATATATATATGTATATATATATATATATATATATATATATATATACATATATATATATATACATATATATACATATATATATATACATTCCTTAACAGTCATAACCTTGGTGTAAGCAAGCTAAGCAATATTTCATTTTGACATGTCAGGGGAAATTAACTGAATAAGCGAACAGCGATCATTTATAAATTCGGAGAAAGGAAATTGCCTTGCGTTGTCCAACTATTCATATTATGCACAATGAGACGGACAACAAATAATGAAGAGAATACAAATAAGAATAATAGAACAATGAAAACAGCTTTAGTATTATCTAACATTAATCTGGAAAGCACCAGAAACTGTAAGAGGTTCGGTAAAGATTGTAGTTAATTAAGGTAATTTCAGTGTGTGTGTAATTAACGAGGAACATTTAATCCTAAATATAGTTTAATTAAGATAGAAGGTGTTTTAAGTTTCAGTTTATTGGATTTACTTCAGGAGGAATGTAGCTACCAATTACCATGCTCTGGGGAGAAAATTGAACGTTGGATAATTAATCAATAACTTTTCATTCGTGGTAAGTGCGTATGTATGTATGTGTGTATATATATATATATATATATATATATATATATATATATATATATATATATATATATATATATTATATATATATATTTATATTCACATCATATACTATATATACATATATATAATCATATATATATATATATATATATATATATATATATGTGTGTGTGTGTGTGTGTGTGTATACATTAGTTTACACACATATATATATATATATATATATATATATATATATATATATGTGTGTGTGTGTATATATATATATATATATATATATATATATATATATATATATATATATACATATATATATATTTATATATATATGATGGTTGATATTTGAATATATATATATATATATATATATATATATATATATATATATATATATATATATATATATATATATATATAATCCTCCTACGCAGAGGCTATATATATATATATATATATATATATATATATATATATATATATATATATATATATTATATATATACATATTAATAAAAAGTAACAATTTCAATTCCATATTATTGTAAAAAGTAACCAAACTTTCTTCTAATTACCCTTCTTAAGACCTAGCATTACACCCATCCTCTACTAAATTTCCATAGTCATTATAATTTCCTTCTACTTCAATACTTCTCTTCTTCCATACTAACGCCCCCCCCCACCCCCACCCCCAACACCGAACCCCCACCCCTAATGTAATTTCATTGCAGTCTCCACATTTTGCTCTTCAATCTCTTGGTTATCAAACAATCAGATCTGTCGGGAGTAGAACTTTGCCCAACTGATTTCATAAAAGAAGAATCTTCGGCTGTTAATTATGAATGCTCTCTCTCTCTCTCTCTCTCTCTCTCTCTCTCTCTCTCTCTCTCTCTCTCTCTCTCTCTCTCTCTCTCTCTCTCTCTCTCTCTCTCTCTCTCTCTCTATCGCTTTAAAAGAAATAGAAATATCTCTTTATTTATTTGCGCCTTTCAATATTCTTGTTTTTTTCTTTCTTTCTGCCACAGTTAAAGCAAAATAAAAGTCAATGTCTTCTATAGTGTTCAGACCCATAACCCTAATATCTTATCTAAAGCAATAATCTCTCTCTCTCTCTCTCTCTCTCTCTCTCTCTCTCTCTCTCTCTCTCTCTCTCTCTCTCTCTCTCTCTCTCTCCTATACTTTGGTCTATGAATTTATATGCATACAATGTTGTCAACTCTTTTATTTGGGTACATCATGCGCAATGTTTGAATCATGAGGTCCACATAAGAACACAATCTCTTCAACATACCCTCATTATAAAATATGTGGTTGAATCTTACCTCACTTAGTGGCTACACCTTCTCCAGAACCATTGTCACCTGATTAACACATTGATCAACATAGAAAGGTCAATATATTACAGCTAAAGTTGCAGCAAATATAATGCATATATAGGTTTCTTCCACTCGCTATAAATGTATTTACTAGAAGAAATCTATTATGTCTCAGAATATGAATTTTAAATTTCAATACATATATTTCTAAAGTATTTCAACATCACTTACAATAAACAAGAGTTTTTTATATATATCCCTGAAGTAATTCAACATCACTAACTTTAAACAAGTATTTGTAATGTATATATACCTGAAATAATTCAAAATCCCTAACAATAAACAAGTGTTTTTAATATATATACCTGAAATAATTCAAAATCACTAACAATAAACAAGTGTTTTTAATATATATTCCTGAAGTAACCCAACATCACTAACAATAAACAAGAGTTTTCAATATATGTTCCTGAAGTAATTCAAAATCACTAACAATAAACAAGTGTTTTTAATATCTATTCCTGAAGTAATTCAACACCACTAACAATAAACAAGTGTTTTTAATATATATTCCTGAAGTAATTCAACATCACTAACAATAAACAAGAGTTTTTTATAAATACTCCTGAAAATTCAACATCCCTTACAATCAAAAAGTTTTTTCATCTACCGTTAACCCAGACAGAAGTATAGAAAAAACCTGAAAGCTGTTTCATAAAACACCCAAATAAACAGAAAAATTCCTCTGCAATACAAAGCCTCCTAAAATCAGCGAAACTTTCTCACGATACGACTGATTTTGTCGCGATCAAAGAAACGTCGTACCCAGGCCATGAAGTTTTCCCCCAATTTGCTGGGGGTTAATGGCCAACTAAATACATCCGCAGTAAAAGGGAGAGCTTCGTGGGAAGGCAGAGAACTAACTGAACTAACTAGCCAGGGAAGGGGAAGATAACTGACTAGGGAGGAAAGGATAACTGACTCGGGAGGAAAAGATAACTAACTGACTAGGGAGGAAAGAATAATGGACTCGGGAAGAAAAGACTACTAGGGAGGAAAGGATAACTGACTCAGGAGGAAAAAGACTATTAAGGATGAAAGGATAACTGACTCAGGAGGAAAAAGACTATTAAGGATGAAAGGATAACTGACGGGGGAAGAAACGATAACTGACTGGAGAGGAAAGGATAATTGTCTTGGGAGGTAAATATTACTGATCAGGGAGAAAAGGATAACTGACTAAGGAGGAAAAGATTACTGACTAGAAAGAAAAGGATAACTGACTAGGGAGAAAAAGATAAATGACTAAGGAGGAAAGGTTAACTTAGGAGGGAAGGATTATTGACTAGGAAGGAAAGGATAACTGACTAGGGAGGAAAAGATAATTGATAGGGAAGAAAGGATAACTGGCTCTGAAGGAAATGATAACTGACTAGGGAGGAAAAGATAATTGATAGGGAAGAAAGGATAACTAGCTCTGAAGGAAATGATAACTGACTAGGGAGGAAAGCATAAATGGCTCAGGAGGAAAAGATAACTGACTAAAGAGGAGAAGATAACTGAATCGGGAGGAAAAGATAACTGACTAGGGAGGAAAGGATATCTGACTCGGGAGGAAAAGATTTACTGACCATGGAGGAAAAGATGATGGACTTGGGAGGAAAATATTACTGACTAGGGAGGAAAGGATAACTGACTCGGGAGGAGCAGATTACTATGGAGGAAAGGATAACTGACACGAGAGGAAAAGATAAGTGACTAGGGAGAAAAGGATAACTGACTCAGGAGGAAAATATAACTGACTCGGGAGGAAAAGATAACTGACTAGGGAGGAAACAATAACTGACTCGGGAGGAAAAGATTACTGACTAGGGAAGAAAGGATAACTGACTCAGGAGGAAAAGATAACTGACTAGGGAGGAAAAGATAATGAACTCCGGAGGAAAAGATTACTGACTAGGGAGGAAAGAATAACTGACTTGGGAGGAAAGGACAACTGACTCAGGAGAAAAAGATAACTGACTAAAAAGGAAACTATAACTAACTCGGGAGGAAGAGATAACTGACTAGGGAGGAAAAGATAACTGACTCGAGAAGAAAAGATTACTGACTAGGGAAGAAAGGATAACTGACTCGGGAGGAGAACATAACTGACTCGGGAGGAAAAGATAACTGACTAAGGAGGAAAAGATAACGAACGCCGGAGGAAAAGATTACTGACTAGGGAGGAAAGAATAACTGACTCGGGAGGAAAAAGTAACTGACTAAGGAAGAAAATGTAACTGACTCGGGCGGAAAAGATTATTGAATTATAAAGAACGAATAACTGACTTGGGCGGACAAAATAACAGACTAAGGAGGAAGAGACAACTGACTCAAGAGGAAAAGACAAGTAACTAG
>NC_090753.1:49976544-49986544 GCF_036898095.1 Palaemon carinicauda
TCAAGTTATGTTAAGCTAAGTTAGGTTAATATGTTTTGAATTATCACGCACAACTACTCTACACTTCTACTGAAGAAGAACCATGTTAGATGTCCTGACCTGCATCTCAAAAGATGACCATTGGAAATATTAATGTTAGAATATTAGAATTAACTGCCTGCGTAATACTAGGCAGGCAGTTAATTCTAATAGCCAGGCCTTCTTCATCATGTGGCTCAATACTACACATTATTCTAGAAGTTTTATTCCAGCTGTTACCAAGTTGTGGAATGATCTTCCTAATCGGGTAGTTGAATCAGTAGAACTTCAAAAGTTCAAAGTTGGAGCAAATATTTTTATGTTGACCAGGCTGACATGAGTCTTTTTCTAGTTTATATATGACATTTTTGTTTTTGACGTTGTTAATAGTTTATATAGGATATATCTGTTTTGACGTTGTTACTGGTTTTAGAATGATTTATTATTAATTTATTCTCATCATTTATTTATTTCCTTATTTACTTTCCTCACTGGGCTATTTTTCCCTATTGGAGCCCTTGTGCTTATAGCATCTTGCTTTTCCAACTAGGGTTGTAGCTTGGCTAGTAATAATGATAATAATAATAATTAAGGAGATGGAATATTTGGATAATCACTCTGTATCAACTCGAGAAACTTTTGATATTTCCAAACGATTGAAATCGACAGTAGAATGAATCTTTATGATGTGTCTGAAGAATGAAGAGGGATGACAAATTATCTTTTTGGTGACAAAGATAACTAGGGAGGAATACACAGTCATCCTTTAATTTATGCTCTGATAAACTGGCATTTTTATAAATATGGATGAGTGAAAAGTCATCCAAGTATGAACAGAGGAATTACCCCCATATAAGTAGAGCTGAACTGACCATCATATTAATGAATAAGGATGAATGGGATATCAGCCATTTAAGTACGAATGAAAGTCATCCAGATAGAAAAAGAATGAATGAGACGTCACCCAGATAAATAAGAATGACTGGAAAGTCATTAATATAAAAATGAATGAATGTCGAGACGTCTTCCAGATAAATATGAAGGAATATAAAGTCATCCAGATAAAAATAAATGAAGGAGATATCACCCAAATAAATACAAATGAAAGAAAAGTCATCTAGATAGAACCGAATGGATGAGACGTCACCCAGATAAATACGAATAGATGGAAAGTCATCCAGATAAAAACTAATGGGACGTCACCTAGATAAATTCGGATGATTGTGACCTTATCCAGAAAAAACGAATGAATGGGACGTCATCCAAATAAATACGAATGAATGGGACATCATTCATATATATACACAAGAATGGAAAGTCATACATTGAAAAACAAATCAATGAGACATTACCCAGATAAATACAGATGAATGAAAGTCACTAGATAATAAGGAATGAATGAGAAGTGACCCAGATAAATACGAATGAATGGAAAGTCTCCCATATAATAACGAATGATTGAGACATCTCCCAGATAAATATGAATGAACGGAAAGTCATCCAGATATAAACGAATGAATGCGACGTTACCCAGATAAATTTGAATTAATGAGACGTCATCCAGATAAATACGAATGAATGGGACATCATCCATATATATATATATATATATATGCAAGAATGGAAAGTCATCCAGATAAAAACGAATGAATGAGATGTCTCTCAGATAAATAATTATGAATGTTAAGTCATCCAGATAAAAAAGAGTGAGTGAGACGTCATCCAGATGAATTCGAATGAATGGAACATCATCTAATCAAATACAATTGGATGGGACGTCACCCGTTAAATACGAATGAAGAGGACCTAATCCAGATAAATATGGATAAACAGACTATCATGCAAACCACGAACAGAGTTTAAGGTAAAATGGAAGTAGATGGAAAATAAATTCAAATATTGAGTCATTCAATTTAATTTCACGACGGAACATGCCAGTCATTTTCACCGCATTTCCCTTACTGTCAAAGAAATTAAATATTCGAGTGTACATCCAGTGCCAGATAGAGGGATCATGCACTGCATGGCAGCTCCATGGCATTTGCATGGGAAATTCCATTTGCCATTCAGAGCATATCCGGATTTCGACCGTTATGGCCCCAGGTCTTATTTGCATGGACTAATTGCTCGTGCAAAATTATGGCCCTGCTTTTGTATCACAAGCACCTAGATTGTTGGAGTGATTTCCTCATAAACTCTGGCATAATTTATTCGGGAACATTAGCTACAAAACGACTACATAAATTAATTAGATGCTAATACATCTGGCTCGGATTATCATCAGGTACACATACCATAATAATTTTAATGAAATGTAATGATTGTTTATTTATTAATTTTTATACACAATAATGGTAGGGTATGAATAGTGAATACCATATCTAGACTTAAAGAGCAAACATTGGAAGAAATCTCTTAAGCAACTTGGTATATTGTAAGTTCTTCACAACCCATCTCGACTCTCTCTTATATTACCGTCTTGTAAGACGTTCGGGTGGACATATAAGGAAACCTGATAATTTTCTTTAAATAATTTCTCCCGTTCACAAGTAAAGATTAATCTCTGATGTTTAAATTTAATCAATTACCAAAATGAAATGGAAGTAAATTTAGTAAAGGAATTTCCCAGCCACTAATTACATTTCCCATAATGAATTCGACATTGCTCATTCCTATAATAACATTTCAACTCAGACATTATG
Source organism: Palaemon carinicauda (assembly GCF_036898095.1). Taxonomy (NCBI): domain Eukaryota; kingdom Metazoa; phylum Arthropoda; class Malacostraca; order Decapoda; family Palaemonidae; genus Palaemon; species Palaemon carinicauda. Next base: position 49,979,265 of record NC_090753.1, read on the forward strand.
TCTTTAGAATACCGTGTTTCGATAAGATATTATTGAAACCACTTTCAATTATATTCCATGAGAATACTGATGCTACCCTGAGCCTGATGGTTATTAGTGATATAACAAAATAGGTAGTAATTAAGAATTTCTAAAGGGACATGAAATGTCTTTGGGGGCGTTTCCTGAAAAGTTTCTTGCGACACTGAAAGTACAAGAAATTAAATGAGCACTCTATCACAAACATTGTTGAGGTTGCAACGACCAAAGAATCTAAGCGGAGGATACGAAATGAGTAACTCTATCACGAAAATTTTCTCAGAGAATTTTGAGATGAACACTCTTTGCACTGTATTTAAAGGTTTAAAGTCTTTCACGAAAGGCAGAGGCAAATGAAAGTGACATTGCCCTATCAAGCAGGACAATGCCCTAGAGACTGACTATATATACATATGATCAGTGCCCAAGCCCACTCTCAACCCAAGCTAGGACCAAGGAGGGCCATGAAATGGTTGCTGATGACTCAGTAGATAGACCTATATTCTTCCTTAAAGCCCCCATCCTTCGCTCAAAAGGATGGTGTGGTTGCGGCAACCAAAGAAACTAACAAGTTTGAGCGGGATTCGAACCCCACTCTGGCGTTCACCAGTCAGGGACGTTACCATATCGGCCACTACAACCGATAAATTTGGAAACATGTAAATATAAATATCAAGCTTCCTGCAATTGATCTGATAATCTGATATTATTAAATCAATTGCGTGTGCCGTCAGAAATCACTATCTTTCACAAATTACATGTGTGCATGCATATCTATCTAAATGTTCAACCCTCATTTTTGACGGGTCGCGTACATTAGTTACATATAAAAATGAATATATGAATAAACGTTACATTTCATTACAATTATTATAGTATGTGTACCTAATGATAATCTTAGTAAGGTGTTTTATCAACTAATTAATGTATGTAGTCGCTTTGTAGCTAAAAGAATATATGTACCTGAAAAGTATTGTACCCGTGTAAAGGTTTAAAGGTCACTCATGAATGGCAGACACAAGGGAAGGGATAACTCCCTAGAGTCTGACCATATATACATTCATGGTTAGCGTCCAAGGCCTCTCTTCATCAATTTAAGATCCGGGAGGGACAGGCAATGGCTGCTGTACGCTCAGCAGGTATACACCTATAGGCTTCCACAAAATCCCCAATCTTAGGTCACAAGGATGGTGAGGTTGCAGACACTGCAAGAATTTATCAAGTTTGAGAGATGCGATATAATATGCGGTAGACATTTCATTTATATAAAACAGATTTTTCTTTCTATTTCATTCAAAATACTTATCATGTCTGCATCGAAGAAATGCGGATTTATAACTGAACGAAAATAATGATCATATTTATATCAGTGTTGTATTTTTCTTTTCTATTTTTTTTTTTTAACATCTGTCTTCATGATATAAGATTTCGTTCACGTTAGTATTAGATTTTATAATTCTGTAAATAAAGGAATGTTGTAAAATAGCTCTCACTTCATGGTACGAATTTGTTTTGGGAACCTAAATTTTATTGTAGTGCGTCATGCAAATTGCTCTCTCTCTCTCTCTCTCTCTCTCTCTCTCTCTCTCTCTCTCTCTCTCTCTCTCTCTCTCTCTCTCTCTCTCTCTTTTATTAACTTGAAATTGAGCCTCATGAATGGTTAGATTGAAATGACACTCAACTCATTTTACTATGAAAAGGGAATCTTACATTTTAACATCTTTCGAATGGTAAAACTTATATAAACACAAAATGAGAAAAGATTAATTTTACTTTTATTTTTTGAGAAAAGATTAATCATACATTTATTCTCTTGCAGGAGTAACAGCTCAGAAAAAGAAACATCAATCAAATGTTCTTACAAGATAATTAAATCTCCTTTGATTTTCTCTCATCAAGATAATGAAACTAAATAATCAAGCTATTTAATTATATAGATTTTTTTCAAAATTATGATTTAACTCTTTACATCCTAAAAGCTTCATTTCATTTTATATACTGATGACTTTCATCAATAATTCTTACATCTTAAATATCGTAAATGGATCCATTTTTTCATATTTGTTTAAAGAATGTAAACGTCCTTTTACCAATGATGCTTTTATACCAAAGACCTATTTCTTAGAAGATAATTATTACTAACGTTTATTTTCTATGAGAGATTTATTTTAATGATATTTTTATTCTTAAACTTCTCTTGTAGTACGTGATTTCCTTTCCTCACTGGGCTACTTTCCCAGTCGGAGCACTTTGGGCTTAAAACATCGTGCTTTTCCAACAAGGGTTGTAGCTAAGCAAATAATAATAATAATAATAATAATAATAATAATAATAATAATAATGATAATAATAATCTAATTATTTTTACATGTCACGATAATGTACTCAGGTTTTATTATACGAACTTTCTTTTTACACATAAATATGCTTCCAGCCTTTATTGATTATATCTTATCATATATTCAACTTTGCAAATTTATTTCAGCACTTTAATATGCTTCGGTCTTTCGACATTCTTCCCCAAAATACAAGTTATTATTTCCCAACCCTAACATCAAATCTTCTCCTTCTACCATAAGGGCTGTGGTGGCTTATGTGGTAACGTCACTGACTGGTGAACGCCAGACTGGGGTTCGAGTCCCGGTCAAACTCGTTAATTTCTTTCGTCGATGCAACCTCACCACCCTAGAGAGCTAATGATGGGGGGTTTGGGGGAGCCTCAAAGTCTATCTGCTGAGTCATCAGCAGCCATTGCCTGGCCCTCTTTGGTCTTAGCTTAGGTGGAGACGGGGCTTGGGCGTTCACCATATGTATATATGGTCAGTCTTTAGGGCATTGTCCAGTACGTTAAGGCAATGTCACTATCCCTTGCCTCTGCCATTCATGAGCAGCCTTTAACCCTTTAAGTCTTATTTGAGCATGCACTAAATGCTAACTGACTGGGATTCTCTGAGCTATCTGAATGATATATTTGAGTAAGGATTTCTACTTAACATATTTTCAAATCTCGAAATTGGTCAGGCTTAAGATTTTACTTTTTTAACTTGTTGCTGATGAGAGAGACAGAGAGAGAGAGAACTCACACCATCTCAATCAGCATATTTTAATTTCAACTAGCTCCATCAAGAAAAAAAAATATCCCATTTGTGAAGTGAGATTTTTATATTCATGTTTTTAAATAAGAAATTACTCTCTTCATTCTTCTTCTTCTTCTTCTATTGAATCAAGCAAAGTTGGTTCAGTTTGTTTAGGACACACAGAATAAGAATGAATGTACGTTCAATGATGAAAATAATCATGATAATAGTAATAGGTAGTAATAAGTAGTGGGTATTAGGTTGGCCAGGACACCAGCCACCCGTTGAGCTGTGAGATAATACCGCTAGAGGATTATTGGGTCCCTTAACATGCCAGACTGGTTACGGCTCATTTCTTCTTTGCCTATACATACAACGAATAGTCTGGCGTATTCTTTCCACCTTCACCTCTGTCATCATATACCTGACAATAATGAGATTACCAAACAGTTTTCCTTCACGCAAGGTGTTAACTGCTGCACTTTAATTGTTCAGTGGCTACTTTCCTCTTATAACATCAAACAAGAATTATAGTAATAAATGGTTATTCTTGAATATATATATATATATATATATATATATATATATATATATATATATATATATATATATATATATATATATATATATATATATATATATATATATATATATATACAGTATATATATACAGTATATATATATTTATATATATATATATAAGTAAATATATATGTATATATATATATATATATATATATATATATATATATATATATAAATATATAAATATATATATATATATATATATATATATATAAATATATATATATATATATATATATATATATATTTATATATATATATATATATATATATATATATATAAATATATATATATATATATATATATATATATATATATATATATATATATATATATATATTGTCAAAAAATATAAGTACCTGAAAATTAGTTGACAGCCCAAGGTCGTTCGTTCGTTCGTTCGTTTAAGAACGCCTTGCCTATAGCTAAGTTATATACAGTGGAATGGAGAATATATCTTGGCCAACAAGACGGGCTATTGCGCTCGGGCAGCCCGTAAGAGAGCTAGAGGTCAGCAATGGATATATCATTACTTGCAGCAATGCGGACTTGACCTCGCGTGTAGATTAAAGACCACTTTTCCTTAAAACGACTTCATAGAGAGGAAGTTGATGACACGGAAATTGATACGAATTACTTGACGACCATGACAGTGACCCATATTTTTATATCCGTATTGTGACCCTCTTCAGGAAAAGGATTGGCAGCACGAATATGCCATATATAAATATTATAACCAGGAGATATGTTAACATGTGAACCGAATCTTTTTAGTTTGTAAATATATCTGACAATGATTTTGCGGATTAAGTGGTGGGAAGATAAAATCTGGTACTGCAATATTCTTGTTGGCGGTATACACTTAATACATAATAACTGAAAATTAGAGGAAGATGTTATAACCATTATTCACGTGCGTATTCTAGCATCTTTTCAGTACGAATGATATATATATATATATATATATATATATATATATATATATATATATATATATATATATATATATATATATATCTTCTACGCCTCGGTTAGATTTCGCCAGTCGTATTTAGAGATTTTAAATCAAATCGAATTGATTTGATTTGATTAATTTATATATAAATATATATATATATATATATATATATATATATATATATATATATATATATATATATATATATAAATGTGTGTGTATATATATATATAACTGATTATACAAATATATATTTACTAACCTGCAAGTTTTGACTATACCCAAGAATCTAGACTTTTTGAGAAGAGCCAATATAGCAATTAAACTTGTATTTCAACCATGTATTTTGTACTTACCTTTCAAATCAATTCCAATCTATAGAAACATCAATGAAAGAAAGGTACCCAATTTATTGCAATACAGCGTTTTTTTTTTTTTTGTGTGGGGGGGAGAAAACGTTTTAGTTAGATTAAAATGATATCCATTAGCGGCATTTGAATAGATCCATTAGGTTGTATCATGACGTATAGAATATGCATCGAATGAGCTTTTCCAATGTTTACACGTCTGTTGTCATTCTATAGAGGAGAGGGGAAGGAGAGAGGGGAGGGGTAGGAGAGAGGAGAGATGAGGGGAAAGGGGAGAGGGGTGGTTGGCGAAGCGAGTAATCAAATAAAGCGTGCCAATCAATTTTTATTTTTGTTTATCAATTTTCATTTTTGTTTTGCTCATACCAAAAACTATTGTGCAGATTGAAACAAAGCTCTATTATGAATACAGAGTTGAATGAATGCCAGTTTATTACCTCCCCCAACGAAGTTGGAAGGAGGCTATATCATAGCCCCGTTTGAATGTGTGTTTGTTTGTGAACAGCTCCCTCACCAAAATTTTAATCACAGAAGAATGAAACTTGCAGGGATTAACTGTTATCTAAAAAGCTGCAAATGATGAAATTTTGGAAGGTCAAGATCACTGTCCAGCAGATGATCGAAAAATAAGCTGCCGCGACGGAGGTCTGCGCTCTACTGAGTGTCCCTGCAGTTTTTCGTGATATTATTTGCTCTAATCAAAGTGAACTCTTTTTGTTTGTTTTAATTCACTGGCATCGACCAAATAAGCATTGCTTCCCATTTTTGTCAGTCTAAGCACCTGCTATTTAGGGGGAACATAATGTGATATTTCATATTCTATTTTCAGATACTTTCTTATCTGAATTCCTGATTCCTTTCGTACCTGAATTCCCGATTCCTTTATCATCGCCATTCCCGATTATTTTCATCTATTTGGGTAACTAACCTCTATCAACCTTTACATGACAATATTTGTAGGGATCTTCGCACAGGGGGATCTCAGTCAGATGAATGGTCTTCCCAACCCAAGCGCCTGTCGAAAGGGACAAGATTCATAAACCTAATCAATGAATTGTGTGCCTGGTTGCAGATTGACTATTGTAGGTTGCATGGGAGGGAAATGAAATTATCCGTATCTCAAAAAGACAGAGTTTAAAGGATTAAGGTTTAAGGGTCATTCATGAATGGCAGGGACAGTGGCATTGCCCTATTAAGCAGGACAATGCCCTAGAGACTGACCATATATACATATGATCAGTGCCCAAAACTCTCTCCACACAAGCTAGGACCAAGGAGGGACTCAGCAGATAAACATATAAGCTAACCACCAAACCTCCCCATCCTTAGCTCACAAGGATGGGGAGGTTGCAACAACCGAAAGAACTAAAGCATTTGAGCGGGACTCGAACCCCAGTCTTGCGTTCATCAGTCAGGGACGTTACCAGAGCTGGCGTTTGCTGTCCCAATTGGATGAGATAATTCTCAACAAACCTGGAAAATGCAATTTCCATTTATCTTAGCGTTGATAACTTTAAATACTAAGCCTTAGAATTTTTAAGTTAATTTTTATTATTTTTTATCGTATAAATTCAAGAGAATTAAATTATTACTTTTACTGAGAGCAACAACAAGGTTAACACATCCTATCTTTTTATCTTTAAAATTACTTTTAATTTTCAATAGGATTCATAAATGTGTTAGTTACATTTCCATTTCCTATTCACGAGTCTGGCACTAAAATTCCATTTCATGGCATTTTGTATATTCTATTTGTAATTCAAATATGTTGCAATGCATTAGAGGAGAATAGCTTTAGAGCTTATGAATTCTATTTTTGGCGAGGCTACTGGATGCTTCTATTTGTTGTGAAGTGGAAGACTAAATATATATGCTTTTGGTTTATTTGGACACGATATCATGTTTATTAATATGTCTTTCTCTCTGTATCTGTGGGTCTGGTCAATGTCTGAAAGGGTAACCGCAAAGATAAAAATTTACATAGGATTTTTTTTCCATTTCTGGTCCTGTTTTGCTATACCCTAAATGATAAAAACTGTCATACTTTAATCGATTTTGCCCTTCAAGACTTTACAAACTTGCCATTACTTATTCAGTTTAACTCAACCTACACAGAATACGTAACATATCCTCGGGTATAATCTTTAGTACAAGGTCATAATTCAAGAGAGGTCATGAAAAGGCTCCGGAGAAACAGCAAATCGAAGAGAGTAATTTCGCTGCTGTAATGAAGCGCGTTTCAAAAAGAGTACTTTATTATTCGTGACTTAGAA
>NC_090753.1:49991544-50001544 GCF_036898095.1 Palaemon carinicauda
TAATGAATAAGGGTGAATGGGATATCAGCCATTTAAGTACGAATTAATGGAAAGTCATCCAGATACAAAAAGAATGAATGAGACGTCACCCAGATAAATAGGAATGACTGGAAAGTCATTAAGATAAAAATGAATGAATGTCGAGACGTCTTCCAGATAAATATGAAGGAATATAAAGTCATCCAGATAAAAATAAATGAAGGAGATATCACCCAAATAAATACAAATGAAAGAAAAGTCATCTAGATAGAACCGAATGGATGAGACGTCACCCAGATAAATACGAATGGATGGAAAGTCATCCATATAAAAACAAACGAATGGAAAGTCTTCCAGATTAAAAAGAATGAATGAGATATCACCCAGATAAATACGAATGAACGGAAAGTCATCCACATAAAAGAAAATGAATGAGACATCACCCAGATAAATACGAATGAATGAAAGTCATCTAGATAAAAAGGAATGAATGAGACGTGACCCAGATAAATACGTATGGATGGAAAGTCATCCAGATGAAAACTAATGGGACATCACCCAGATAAATTCGGATGATTGAGACATCATCCAGAAAATACAAATAAATGGGATGTCATCCATATAAATAAGAATGAATGGAAAGTCCTCCAGATAAAAACAAATGGATGAGATGTCACCCAGATGAATACAAAAAAATGAAAAGTCACACATATAAATACGAATGAACTGAGAGTCGTCATCCAGATAAAAACGAATAACTGAAACGTAGCACATATAAATTCAAATGAATGGAAAGTCATCCAGATAAAAACGAATGAAATAGACATCACCCAGATAAATACAAATAAACGAAAAGTCTTACAGATAAAAACAAATGAATGATATGTCTCTCAGATAAATACGAAAGAATTGAAAATCCTCTACATAAATACGAATGAATGAGACGTCACCCAGATAAATACGAGTGAATGGGACCTCATCCAGATAAATACTGATAAACGGACTATCCTCCAAACCACGAACAGAGTTTAAGGTAAAATGGAAGTCGATGGAAAATAAATTCAAATATTGAGTCATTCAATTTCATTTCACGATGGAACATGCCAGTCATTTTCACCGCCTTTCCCTTACTGTCAAAGAAATTAAATATTCGAGTGTACATCCAGAGCCAGATAGAGGGATCATGCACTGCATGGCAGCTCCATGGCATTTGCATGGGAAATTCCATTTGGCATTCACAGCATATCCGGATTTCGACCGTTATGGCCCCAGGTCTTATTTGCATGGACTAATTGCTCGTGCAAAATTATGGCCCTGCTTTTGTATCACAAGCACCCAGATTGTTGGAGTGATTTCCTCATAAACTCTGGCATAATTTATTCGGGAACATTAGCTAAAAAAACGACTACATAAATTAATTAATTGCTAATACATCTGGCTAGGATTATTATCAGGTACGCATACTATTAAACAAAATTTTATAATGAAATTTAACGTGTATTCATATATTAATTTTATACGCAATAGTGTTAGGGTATGAATAATGAATACTATTTATGGACTTGAAGTGACAACATTGGATGAAATCTCTTAAGCAACTTGGTATACAGTAAGTTCTTCATAATCCGCCTCGACTCTCTCTTATATTACCGTCTTGTAAGACGACCGGGAGGACATGTAAAGAAATCTGATAACTTTGCCTAAGATAATTTCTCCAGTTCATAAGTAAAGATTAACCTCTGAATTAACCTCGAATTCAACAGAAATCATTTATAAAATTTTTGAATCAAGTTAAGGGGATAAACCGGATATTTAGGATTTATTTTGAATTTTCACAGTATAATTTTTAATAATATTAGGTATAACGGGCGGTATTTATGAAAATAAAGAAAAGAATTTAGCAGAACACTATATACATAGATACACAAACAAACTTGAACACACAAATACACACACACACACACACGCACACACACACACACACACACACACACACACACACACATATATATATATATATATATATATATATATATATATATATATATATATTATACGCACACATACCCACATATACACACACATATATACATACATATACATACTTATATACATGCATATATATGTGTGTGTGTGTGTGTACTGAACGTTACCATGCGCATTATTCCTATCAATCAATTAGCAAATTGAAAGGGAAGTAAATTTAGTAAAGGAATTTCCCAGCCACTAATTACATTTCCCATAATGAATTCGACATTGATCATTCCTATGATAACATTTCAATTCAGATATTATGTCTCTAGAATATCGTGTTTAGATAATAAGATAATATTGAAACCACTTACAATTATATTCCATGAGAATACTAATGCTACCCTGAGCCTGATGGTTATTTGTTACATACCAAAAGTTTCTTCGCCAGTGAAAGCAAAGGAAAGGAAATTATTTTCAGAGAATTTGGAGGTGAACACTCTCTGTGGACACTATTTAAAGATTTAAAGTCCGCTCACGAATGGCAGCACCCAAGCCCCCTCTCCACCCAAGCTAGGACCAGGGAGAGCAAGGCAATGTCTGTTGATGAATCAGCAGATAGACCCATAGGCTCCCCCAAACCCCCCATCCTTAGCTCACAATAATGGTGAGGTTGTAGGGACCAAAGAAACTAACGAGTTTGTGCAGGACTGGAATCCGAGTCAGGCGTTCACCAGTCAGGGACGTTACCATATCGGCCATCACAACCAATAGGTTTGGTAAAATGCAAATACAAATCTCAAGAATCTGGATACATCAGAGAGGAGGTCGGTCTTTCCATAATGCTAGTAGGTCAAGTAATTTATTTAATAATTAATCTGTCATTATTAAATCAATTACGTGTGCAATTAGAAATCACTATCTTTCATAAATTACATGTGTGTGCATGTCTATCTAAATATTTAACCGTCATTGTTGACGGGTCGTGTACATTGTTACATACAAAAATTAATATAAAAATAAACGTTACATTTCATTACAATTATTTGGGCATGTGTATCTGATGATAATCCTAGTCAGGTGTATTAGCAACTAATTAATTCATTTAGTCAGTCTGTACCTTAAAAATATATGTACCTGAAAAGTATTGTACCAATTTAAAGGTTTAAAGATCGCCCATGAATGGCAGAGGAAAGGGACGGGACAATGCCCTACAGACTGACCATATATACATTCAAGATTAGGAGCCAAGGCCCCTCTCCCTCAAGCTAAGATCAGGGAGGGCCAGACAATGGATGCTGTACACTCAGCAGGTATACTTATAGCCTTCCACAAAATCCCCAATCTTAGCTCACAAGGATGGTGAGGTTACACACACTGCAGGAATCAATCAAGTTAGACTGATGGGATATAATTTCCATTTAGAGAATGAAAAAAATTTAATATATTACATAACATCACCTTTTAGGTAAACATGTGCTGTAGACCTTTAAATTATATAAAACTGCTTTTTTTATTAAATATCATTCAAAATACTTATCATGTCTGCACCGCGAAAATGCAAATTTATAACTGTGCGAAAATAATAATCATAGTTTTATCAAAGTTGTATTTTTTTTCTTTATTCTTTTTTGGAAATATTTGTCTTCATGATATAAGATTTCATTCACTTTAGTATTAAGTTTTATAATTCGGTAAATAAAGGAAGGTTGTAAAATAGCTCTCACTTCATGGTACGAATTTGTTTGTTTCGGGAACCGAAATTTTATTGTATTGTGTCATGCAAATTGCTCTCTCTCTCTCTCTCTCTCTCTCTCTCTCTCTCTCTCTCTCTCTCTCTCTCTCTCTCTCTCTCTCACACACACACAAACACACACATTCCCTTACTCCTCACGAATGGTCAGATTCAAATGAGACTCAACTCATTTTACTATGAAAAGGGAATCTTACATTGTAACATCTTTCGTTTGGTATAATGGTAAAACTTATGTAAATACAAAATGAGAAAAGATCATTAAACTTTAATTTTTTTGGGAAAAAATTAATCAAACATTCATTTCCTTAAAGGAGTAACATCTCAGAAAAAGAAAGATCAATCAAATGTTCTCAAAAGAAAATTAAATCTCCTTTGATTTTCTCCCATACAGATAATAAAACTAAATAATGAAGCTATTTAATTTTATATTTTTTTTTTCAAATTTATGATTTAATTCTTTACATCATGAAAGCTTCCATTTCATTTCATATACTGATTGCTTTCATAAATGATTCTTATATCTTAAATATTGTAAATGAATCTATTTTGTTCATATATGTATAGAACATGTAAACGTCCTTTTACCAATGATACTTTACTGACAAAGATCTATTTCTTTCAGGGTAATTATTACTAATGTTACTTTTCTATGAAAGATTTATTTTACTGTTGTTTTTGCTGTAAAACTTCTCCTGCAGTTTATTTCCTGATTTCCTTTCCTCACTGGGCTACTTTCCCTGTTGGAGCCCTTGTGCTTATAGCACCTTGCTTTTCCAACTAGGGTTGTAGCTTGGCTAGTAATAATGATAATAATAATAATTAAGGAGATGGAATATTTGGATAATCACTCTGTATCAACTCGAGAAACTTTTGATATTTCCAAACGATTGAAATTGACAGTAGAATGAATCTTTACGATGTGTCTGAAGAATGAAGAGGGATGCACAAATTATCTTTTTGGTGACAAAGATAACTAGGGAAGAAACACAGTCAACCTTCAAGATATGCTCTGATAAACTGGCATTTCGACAAATATGGATGAGTGGAAAGTCATCCAAGTAAGAACAAAGGAATAAATAACCCCCCATATAAGTAGGGCTCAACTGACCATCCCATTAATGAATAAGGGTGAATGGGATATCAGCCATTTAAGTACGAATTAATGGAAAGTCATCCAGATACAAAAAGAATGAATGAGACGTCACCCAGATAAATAGGAATGACTGGAAAGTCATTAAGATAAAAATGAATGAATGTCGAGACGTCTTCCAGATAAATATGAAGGAATATAAAGTCATCCAGATAAAAATAAATGAAGGAGATATCACCCAAATAAATACAAATGAAAGAAAAGTCATCTAGATAGAACCGAATGGATGAGACGTCACCCAGATAAATACGAATGGATGGAAAGTCATCCATATAAAAACAAACGAATGGAAAGTCTTCCAGATTAAAAAGAATGAATGAGATATCACCCAGATAAATACGAATGAACGGAAAGTCATCCACATAAAAGAAAATGAATGAGACATCACCCAGATAAATACGAATGAATGAAAGTCATCTAGATAAAAAGGAATGAATGAGACGTGACCCAGATAAATACGTATGGATGGAAAGTCATCCAGATGAAAACTAATGGGACATCACCCAGATAAATTCGGATGATTGAGACATCATCCAGAAAATACAAATAAATGGGATGTCATCCATATAAATAAGAATGAATGGAAAGTCCTCCAGATAAAAACAAATGGATGAGATGTCACCCAGATGAATACAAAAAAATGAAAAGTCACACATATAAATACGAATGAACTGAGAGTCGTCATCCAGATAAAAACGAATAACTGAAACGTAGCACATATAAATTCAAATGAATGGAAAGTCATCCAGATAAAAACGAATGAAATAGACATCACCCAGATAAATACAAATAAACGAAAAGTCTTACAGATAAAAACAAATGAATGATATGTCTCTCAGATAAATACGAAAGAATTGAAAATCCTCTACATAAATACGAATGAATGAGACGTCACCCAGATAAATACGAGTGAATGGGACCTCATCCAGATAAATACTGATAAACGGACTATCCTCCAAACCACGAACAGAGTTTAAGGTAAAATGGAAGTCGATGGAAAATAAATTCAAATATTGAGTCATTCAATTTCATTTCACGATGGAACATGCCAGTCATTTTCACCGCCTTTCCCTTACTGTCAAAGAAATTAAATATTCGAGTGTACATCCAGAGCCAGATAGAGGGATCATGCACTGCATGGCAGCTCCATGGCATTTGCATGGGAAATTCCATTTGGCATTCACAGCATATCCGGATTTCGACCGTTATGGCCCCAGGTCTTATTTGCATGGACTAATTGCTCGTGCAAAATTATGGCCCTGCTTTTGTATCACAAGCACCCAGATTGTTGGAGTGATTTCCTCATAAACTCTGGCATAATTTATTCGGGAACATTAGCTAAAAAAACGACTACATAAATTAATTAATTGCTAATACATCTGGCTAGGATTATTATCAGGTACGCATACTATTAAACAAAATTTTATAATGAAATTTAACGTGTATTCATATATTAATTTTATACGCAATAGTGTTAGGGTATGAATAATGAATACTATTTATGGACTTGAAGTGACAACATTGGATGAAATCTCTTAAGCAACTTGGTATACAGTAAGTTCTTCATAATCCGCCTCGACTCTCTCTTATATTACCGTCTTGTAAGACGACCGGGAGGACATGTAAAGAAATCTGATAACTTTGCCTAAGATAATTTCTCCAGTTCATAAGTAAAGATTAACCTCTGAATTAACCTCGAATTCAACAGAAATCATTTATAAAATTTTTGAATCAAGTTAAGGGGATAAACCGGATATTTAGGATTTATTTTGAATTTTCACAGTATAATTTTTAATAATATTAGGTATAACGGGCGGTATTTATGAAAATAAAGAAAAGAATTTAGCAGAACACTATATACATAGATACACAAACAAACTTGCACACACACAAATACACACACACACACACACGCACACACACACACACACACACACACACACACACATATATATATATATATATATATATATATATATATATATATATATATATATATATATATATATATATATATATATATATATTATACGCACACATACCCACATATACACACACATATATACATACATATACATACTTATATACATGCATATATATGTGTGTGTGTGTGTGTACTGAACGTTACCATGCGCATTATTCCTATCAATCAATTAGCAAATTGAAAGGGAAGTAAATTTAGTAAAGGAATTTCCCAGCCACTAATTACATTTCCCATAATGAATTCGACATTGATCATTCCTATGATAACATTTCAATTCAGATATTATGTCTCTAGAATATCGTGTTTAGATAATAAGATAATATTGAAACCACTTACAATTATATTCCATGAGAATACTAATGCTACCCTGAGCCTGATGGTTATTTGTTACATACCAAAAGTTTCTTCGCCAGTGAAAGCAAAGGAAAGGAAATTATTTTCAGAGAATTTGGAGGTGAACACTCTCTGTGGACACTATTTAAAGATTTAAAGTCCGCTCACGAATGGCAGCACCCAAGCCCCCTCTCCACCCAAGCTAGGACCAGGGAGAGCAAGGCAATGTCTGTTGATGAATCAGCAGATAGACCCATAGGCTCCCCCAAACCCCCCATCCTTAGCTCACAATAATGGTGAGGTTGTAGGGACCAAAGAAACTAACGAGTTTGTGCAGGACTGGAATCCGAGTCAGGCGTTCACCAGTCAGGGACGTTACCATATCGGCCATCACAACCAATAGGTTTGGTAAAATGCAAATACAAATCTCAAGAATCTGGATACATCAGAGAGGAGGTCGGTCTTTCCATAATGCTAGTAGGTCAAGTAATTTATTTAATAATTAATCTGTCATTATTAAATCAATTACGTGTGCAATTAGAAATCACTATCTTTCATAAATTACATGTGTGTGCATGTCTATCTAAATATTTAACCGTCATTGTTGACGGGTCGTGTACATTGTTACATACAAAAATTAATATAAAAATAAACGTTACATTTCATTACAATTATTTGGGCATGTGTATCTGATGATAATCCTAGTCAGGTGTATTAGCAACTAATTAATTCATTTAGTCAGTCTGTACCTTAAAAATATATGTACCTGAAAAGTATTGTACCAATTTAAAGGTTTAAAGATCGCCCATGAATGGCAGAGGAAAGGGACGGGACAATGCCCTACAGACTGACCATATATACATTCAAGATTAGGAGCCAAGGCCCCTCTCCCTCAAGCTAAGATCAGGGAGGGCCAGACAATGGATGCTGTACACTCAGCAGGTATACTTATAGCCTTCCACAAAATCCCCAATCTTAGCTCACAAGGATGGTGAGGTTACACACACTGCAGGAATCAATCAAGTTAGACTGATGGGATATAATTTCCATTTAGAGAATGAAAAAAATGTAATATATTACATAACATCACCTTTTAGGTAAACATGTGCTGTAGACCTTTAAATTATATAAAACTGCTTTTTTTATTAAATATCATTCAAAATACTTATCATGTCTGCACCGCGAAAATGCAAATTTATAACTGTGCGAAAATAATAATCATAGTTTTATCAAAGTTGTATTTTTTTTCTTTATTCTTTTTTGGAAATATTTGTCTTCATGATATAAGATTTCATTCACTTTAGTATTAAGTTTTATAATTCGGTAAATAAAGGAAGGTTGTAAAATAGCTCTCACTTCATGGTACGAATTTGTTTGTTTCGGGAACCGAAATTTTATTGTATTGTGTCATGCAAATTGCTCTCTCTCTCTCTCTCTCTCTCTCTCTCTCTCTCTCTCTCTCTCTCTCTCTCTCTCTCTCTCTCTCTCTCTCTCTCTCTCTCTCTCTCACACACACACAAACACACACATTCCCTTACTCCTCACGAATGGTCAGATTCAAATGAGACTCAACTCATTTTACTATGAAAAGGGAATCTTACATTGTAACATCTTTCGTTTGGTATAATGGTAAAACTTATGTAAATACAAAATGAGAAAAGATCATTAAACTTTAATTTTTTTGGGAAAAAATTAATCAAACATTCATTTCCTTAAAGGAGTAACATCTCAGAAAAAGAAAGATCAATCAAATGTTCTCAAAAGAAAATTAAATCTCCTTTGATTTTCTCCCATACAGATAATAAAACTAAATAATGAAGCTATTTAATTTTATATTTTTTTTTTCAAATTTATGATTTAATTCTTTACATCATGAAAGCTTCCATTTCATTTCATATACTGATTGCTTTCATAAATGATTCTTATATCTTAAATATTGTAAATGAATCTATTTTGTTCATATATGTATAGAACATGTAAACGTCCTTTTACCAATGATACTTTACTGACAAAGATCTATTTCTTTCAGGGTAATTATTACTAATGTTACTTTTCTATGAAAGATTTATTTTACTGTTGTTTTTGCTGTAAAACTTCTGCAGTTTATTTCCTGATTTCCTTTCCTCACTGGGCTACTTTCCCTGTTGGAGCACTTTGGGCTTAAAGCATCGTGTTTTTCCAACAAGGGTTATACTTTTGCTAATAATAATAATAATAATAATAAAATGATTTTTACATGTCCCGGCAATGTACTCATATTTTCTTCTACAAACTTTCTATTTGCACATAAATATACTTCCAGCCTTAATTGATTAGCTCTAATCGTATACCCAACTTTGCAAATTTATTTCGGCATTTTGATATGCTTCAGTCTTTCGACGTTCTTCCCCAAAATACAAGTGATTATTTCATAATCTTAGCATCAAATCTTCTTCTTCTTCTACCATAAGGATTGTGGTGGCCGATGTGGTAACGTCCCTGACTGGTAAACGTCAGACTGGGGTTCGAGCCCAGCTCAAAATCGTTAGTTTTTTTCGTCGCTTGAACCTCACCATCCTGGAGAGCTAAGGATGGGGGGGGGGGGGGGTTTTAGAGCCTATAAGTCTATCTGCTGAGTCATCAGCAGCCATTGCCTGGCCCACCTTGGTCTTACCTTGTGTGGAGACGGGGCTTGGGGGCTCATTATATGTATATATAGTTAGTGTCTGGGGCATTGTCCTGCTCGCTAGGGCAATGCCACTGTCCGTTGCCTCTGTCATTCATGAGCGTCCTTTAAACCTTTAAGTCTTATTTTAACAGGCACTAAACGGTAACTGACTGGGATAAT
>NC_090753.1:50004044-50019044 GCF_036898095.1 Palaemon carinicauda
AGCAAGTGAACAAATAAAGCGTGCCAATCAATTTTTATTTTTGTTTATCAATTTTTATTTTTGTTTTGCTCATACCAAAAACTATTGTGTAGATTGAAACAAACCTCTATTATGAATACAGAGTTGAATGAATGCCAGTTCATTACCTCCGCCAACGAAGTTGGAAGGAGGCTATATCGTAGCACCGTTTGAATGTGTGTTTGTTTGTGATCTGCTCCCTCGCCAAAATTTTAATCACAGAATAATGAAACTTGCAGGGATTAACTGTTATCTAAAAAGCTGCAAATGATGAAATTTTGGAAGGTCAAGATCATGGTCCAGCAAATGGTAGAGAAATAAGCTGCCGCGGCGGAGGTCTGCGCTCTACTGAGTGCCCCTGCAGTTTTTCGTGATATTATTTGCTCTAATGGTAGAGAACTCCTTTTTTTTCTGGCATAGACCAAATAAGTATTGCTTCCCCCTTTTGTCATTCTGAACATCTGCTATTTAGGGGGAACATAATGTAATATTTCATATTCTATTTTAAGATACTTTCTTATCTGAATTCCTGATTCCTTTCGTAACTGAATTCCCGATTCCTTTATTGCCTCCATTCGCGATTACTTTATCATCGCCATTCCCGATTACTTTCATCCATAAGGGTAACTAACCTCTATCAACCTTTACATGACAATATTTGTAGGGATCTTCCCACAGTGGGATCTCAGTCAGATGAATGGTCTTCCCAACCCAAGCGCCTGTCGAAAGGGACAAGATTCATAAACCTAATCAATGAATTGGGTGCCTGGTTGCAGGTTGACTATTGTAGGTTGCATGGGAGGGAAATGAAATTATCCGTATCTCAATAAGACACAGTTTAAAGGATTAAGGTTTAAGGGTCATTCATGAATGGCAGGGATAGTGGCAGTTCCCTATTAAGCAGGACAATGCCCTAGAGACTGACCATATATACATATGATCAATGCCCAAAACTCTCTCCACACAAGCTAGGACCAAGGAGGGACTCAGCAGATAAACATATAAGCTAACCACCAAACCTCCCCATCCTTAGCTCACAAGGATGGGGAGGTTGCAACGACCGAAAGAATTAAAGCGTTTGAGCGGGACTCGAACCCCAGTCTGGCATTCATCAGTCAGGGACGTTACCACAGCTGGCGTTTGCTGTCCCAATTGGATGATATAATTCTCAACAAACCTGGAAAATGCAATTTCCATTTATCTTAGCGTTGATAACTTTATATACTAACCCTTAGAATTTTTAAATTAATTTCTATTTGTTTTTATCGTATAAATTCAAGAGAATTAAATTATTATTTTACTGAGAGCAATAACAAGGTTAACACATCCTATCTTTTAATCTTTAACATTACTTTTAATTTTCAATAGGATTCATAGATGTGTTAGTTACATTTCCATTTCCTATTCACGAGTCTGGCACTAAAATTCCATTTCATGGCATTTTGTATATTCTATTTGTAATTCAAATCTGTTGCAATGCATTAGAGGAGAATAGCTTTAGAGCTTATGAATTCTATTTTTGGCACGGCTACTGGTCGCTTCTATTTGTTGTAAAAAGGCACAATATATATATATATATATATATATATATATATATATATATATATATATATGTGTGTGTGTGTGTGTGTGTGTGTGTGTGTGTGTGTGTTTGGTTTATTTGGCACGATATCATGTTTAATATGTCTATCTCAATCTATCCGTGAGTCTGGTCAATGTCTGGAATGATTTTCATTTCTTGCCCAGTTTTGCTATAACATAAATAAAAAAAAATGACATACTTTAATCGATTTTACCATGCAAGACTTGCCATTTCTTATTCAGTTTTACTCAACCTACACAGGATACCTGACATATCCAGATTTGCTTAATCTTGACATATCATCTAATTTGCCCTACATAGAATACCTGACATTTCAAATTTTGCCCAGTCCTACATAAAATACTTGACCCATTTTATCAAATTTTGTCCAGCCCTACATAGAATACCTGACATACTAAATTTTGGCCAGTCGTACATAGAATAATTTACATATCATATCAAATTTTGCCCAGTTCTACATAGAATACTTGACAATTTTATCAAATTTGGAACAGCTCTACATAGACTACTTGACATATCCAGTTATGCTTAATCATGAATAGGATACATGACATACATTATATATTTTCGCTTAACCCTATATAGGATACATGACCTGTATCCAGATTTGTTCAAATACTTGAAATATCCAATGTAGATTTTTCTTAACCTTGCATATAATATTTGAGGTATTTCATCCAGTTTTGCTTAACCATATATTTAATTCTTAGTTTATTTTTTTTTCCTTGTTTCCTTTCCTCACTGGGCTATTTTCCCTGTTGGAGTCCCTGGTCTTATATCATCCCGTATTTCCAACTAGGCTTGTAGCCTAGCTAGAAATAATAATAATAATGATAATAATAATAATGATAATAATAATAATAATAATAATATATCTTATCCTGTTTTCTCAAGTCTTATAAAATAATCGCCATTTGTTTTATATTAGATACTCTTTCATATTCATTATTATTGAAAAATAGTCATATTTTTCTGACAACTCAGCAAATATATTTAGATACGCTGTTTAAACTCTTGAAAGATTTCTATCTCCAATTTTGTATATATATGTATATATAGATACATATATATATATATATATATATATATATATATATATATATATATATATATATATATATACATACATACATACATACATACATATATATATATATATATATATATATATATATATATATATATATATACTGTATACATATATTTTAAATACTTGGAGTTCTATAAATATTCCTATTTTGAAAAATAATAGAAAGATAAATACGAATGAGTGGAAAGTCATCCAGATAAAAACGAATGAATGAGAGGTCACCCAGATGATTACGAGTGAATGACACGTCATCCAGATGAATGCGAATGAACTGTACGTCATCAAGATGAATTCGAATGAATAGGACGTCATCCAGTTGAATACAGATGAATGGGACATCATCCAGATGAATACGAATGAATGGGAAGTCATCCAGAAAATTACTAATGAACTGGACTTCAAGATAAATTCGATTGAATGGTACGCCATCCAGTTAAATACGGATGAATGGGACAGCATCCAGATGAATGCCAATGAATGGGACATCATCTAAATAAATACAAATAAATGACACATCATCCAGTTAAATACGGATGAATGGGGCATCATCCAGATAAATACAAGTGAATGGGACTCACCCACATAAATACGAATGAATGAGACGTCATCTATATAAATACAAAGGAATAGGACATCATCCAGATAAATAACAAATGAATAGGACGTCATCCAGTTAAATACGAATGAATGGGGTGTCATCCAGATAAATACGAATGAATGAAAGGTCATCCAGATAAATACGAGTGAATGGGACCTCATCCAGATAAATATGGATAAACGGACTATCCTTTAAACCACAAATACAGTTTAAGGTAAAATGGAAGTCGATGGAAAATAAATTCAAATATTGAGTCATTTAATTTCATTTCACAATGGAACATGCCAGTCATTTTCACAGCCTTTCCCTTACTGTCAAAGAAATTAAATATTCGAGTGTACATCCAGTGCCAGATAGAGGGATCATGCACTGCATGGCAGCTCCATGGCATTTGCATGGGAAATTCCATTTGCCATTCAGAGCATATCCGGATTTCGACCGTTATGGCCCCAGGTCTTATTTGCATGGACTAATTGCTCGTGCAAAATTGTGGCCCTGCTTTTGTATCACAAGCACCCAGATTGTTGGATGGATTTCCTCATAAACTCTGGCATAATTTATTCGGGAACATTAGCTACAAAACGACTACATAAATTAATTAGTTGCCAATACATCTGGCTAGGATTATCATCAGGTACACATACTATTAAATAATGTTTTATAATAAAATGTGACGTGTATTCATATATTCATTTCATATGCAATAATAGTAGGGTATAAATAATTAATAACATATCTAGACTTAAATAGCAATCATTTGAAGAAATCTCTTAAGCAACTTGGTATATTGTAAGTTCTTCACAATCCATCTCGACTCTCTCTTATATTACCGTCTAGTAAGACGTTCGTGTGGACATATAAGGAAACCTGATCATTTTCTTTAAATAATTTCTCCCGTTCACACGTAAAGAAGAATCTCTGATGTTTGAATTCAACCAAAATTATTTAGATAATGTTTGAACCAAGTTAGTGGGATTTTTTTAGATAAAATATATTCAGAAATGGAAAACTAGGCATGACAGAAGGGGCGGAGGGAAAAAAAACAAGATAATTTTAAACTGTTTCCAATTTTTAGAGTAAGATTTTACATATCATTGTGGATAACGGGTGGTATTTATGAAAATAAAGAAAATAATCTGGCAGAACACTATATACACACATACACACATAAACACACACACACACACACACAAACAAACACACACACATACACACACATACACACACACACACACACACACATATATATATATATATATATATATATTTGTGTGTAAGTGTGTGTGAATGTACTGAACGTTACCATGCGTATTATTTCTATCAATCAATTAGCAAAATGAATGGGAAGTAAATTAGTAAAGGAATTCCCCAGCCACTAATTGCATTTCCCATAATGAATTCTACATTGCTCATTCAGCTCAGACATTATGTCTCTAGAATATCCTGTTTAGATAATAAGATAATATTGAAACCACTTTCAATTATGTTCCATGAGAATACTGATGCTACCCTGACCCTGATGGTTATTTGTTACATACCAAATTGGACAGTAATTAAGAATTTCTAAAGAGAGATGAAATGTCTTTGGTGCCGTTTCCTGAAATTTTTCTTCGCCACTGAATGCAGAGGAAACGAAATGAACAACTCTATCACAAATTTTTTTTCAGAGACTTTGGATGTGACCCTCTCTGTGGACACTATTTAAAAGTTTAAATCCCACTCATGAATGGCAGAGGCAAGGGATAGTGACATTTTCCTATCGAGCAGGACAATGCCCTAGAGACTGACCAAATGTACATATGATAAGTACCCTAGTCCCCTCTCCACTCAAGCTAGTACCAATCTGGGCCAGGCAATGGTTGCTGATGACTCAGCAGATAGACCTATAGGCTCCCCCAAACCCCCTATCTCTAGCTCACAATGACGGTGGGGTTGCTGCTACCAAAGATACTAACGAATTGAACGGGACTCTAACCCCAGTCTGGCGTTCACTAGTCAAGGACGTTACCACACCAGCCACCACAACCGATACATTTGGTAGCATGCAAATACAACTCTCAAGATTCTGGATACATCTGAGAGGAGGTCGGCCTTTCCATAAAGCAAGTAGCTCACGCAACTGATTTGATATTCGGACATTATTAAATCAATTGCGTGTGCAATCAGAAATCACTATCTTTCACAAATTACATGTGTGTGCATGTCTATCTAAATATTTAACCGTCATTGTTGACGGGTCGTGTACATTAGTTACATATAAAAATTAATATATAAATAAACGTTACATTTCACTACAATTATTTGGGCATGTGTACCTGATGATAATCCTAGACAGGTGTTTTAGCGACTAATTAATTCATGTAGTCACTTTGTAGCTTAAAAAATATATGTACCGGAAAAGTATTGTACCAGTTTAAAAGTTTAAAGGTCACTCATGAATAGCATAAGCAAGGGACAGGACAATGCCCCAGAGTCTGACCATATATACATTCATGGTTAGCGTCCAAGGCCTCTCTTCATCAAGCTAAGATCAGGGAGGGCCAGACAATGGCTGCTGTACACTCAGCAGGTATACTTATAGGCTTCCACAAAATCCCCAATCTTAGCTCACAAGGATGGTGGGGTTGCAGACACTGCAAGAATCTATCAAGCATGAGTGATGGGATATAATTTCCATTCAGGAAATGTAAAAAATTTATTATATTTGATTTTATTATTCCCCCATAACATAAGATCATCTTTTGGGTAACCATGAACTGCAGACCTTTCAATTATATAAAATGCTTTTTTAAAAATTTCATTCAAAATACTTATTATGTCTGCACCGTAAAAATGCAAATTTATAACTGTACAAAAAAAATCATCATAGTTTTATCAGTGTTGTATTTTTCCTTTTTTTTTTTAAATATCTGTATTCATGATATAAGATTTCAATATTAACTTTTATAATTCTGTAAATAAAGGAATGGTGAAAAATAGCTCTCACTTCATGGCACGAATTTGTTTCTTTCGGGAACTGAAATTTTATTGTAGTGCGTCATGCAAATTGTCTCTCTCTCTCTCTCTCTCTCTCTCTCTCTCTCTCTCTCTCTCTCTCTCTCTCTCTCTCTCTCATTAACTTGGAACTGAGCCTCACGATTGGTTGATTCATATGACATTCACCTTCACCTCATTTTACTATGAAAGGTGTATCTTATATTCTAAATGGTAAAACTTATATGAACACAAAATGAGAAAAGATTAATTATACTTTCATTCTTTAGGAAAAGATTAATCGAACATTCATTTCCTTACAGGAGTAACATTTCAGAAAAAGAAACATCAATCAAATGTTCTTACAAGATAATTAAAACTCCTTTGATTTTCTCTCATCAAGATAATAAAACTAAATAATTGAGATATTTAATCCTATATATTTTCATCAAAATTCTCATTTCATCTTTGACATCCTAAAAGCTTCATTTCATTTTATTTTCTGATTTCTTTCACCAATGCTTCTTAAATACCGTAAATGAATCAATTTTTTTTTTCTCATATTTGTTTACAACATTTAACGTCCTTTTACCAATGATGCTGTTTCGCCAAAAATCTATTTCTTTGATGATAAGTATATAACTAATGATTCTCTTCTATAAAAGATTTATTCAAATATTGTAATTGTTCCTAAAGTTCTGTTGTGGTTTATTTGCTGATTTTCTTTCCTCACTGGGCTATTTTCCTTGTTGTAGCCCTTTGGCCTTATAGCATCGTTGTTTTCCAACTAGGGTTGTAACTTAGCAAGTAATAATAATAATAATAATAATAATAATAATAATAATAATAATAATAATAATAATAATAATAATAATAATAAAAATCATAATAATAATAACAATAATAATAAAAAGATTTTTACATGTGACGATAATGTACTCAGATTTTATTATACCAACTTTCTTTTTACATATAAATATGCTTCCAGCCTTAATTGATTATATCTTATCATATATTCAACTTTGCAAATTTATTTCGACATTTTGATATGCTTCAGTCTTTCGAAGTTCTTCCCCAAAATACCAGTGATTATTTCATAACCTTGGCATCAAAATCTTCTTCTTCTACCATAATGGTTGTGGTGGCCGATGTGGTAACGTCCCTGACTAGTGAACGTCAGACTGGGGTTCGAGTCCCGCTCAAACTCGTTAGTTACTTTCGTCGCTTGAACCTCACCATTCTGGAGAGCCAAGGATGAGGATGGGGGGGGGAGCCTATAGGTTTATCTGCTGAGTCATCAGTAGCCATTGTCTGGCACTCCTTCGACTCAGCTTGTGTGGAGACGGAACTTGGGCGCTCATCATATGAATGTATGGTCAGTCTCTAGGTCATTGTCCTGTTCGTTAGGGCAATGTCACTGTCCCTTGCCTCTGCCATTCATGAACGGCCTTTAAACTTTTAAGTCTTATTTGACCAGGCATTAAAAAGTAACTGACTGGGATAATCTATGCTATCTAAAGATTATATTTGAATAATGATTTCTACTTAACATATTTTTAAATCTCGGAATTGGTTAGGCTTGAGATTTAACTTTCTTAACTTGTTGCTAAAAAAGAGACCGATAGAAAGGTAATTCACACCGTCTCAATCAGCATATTTTAATTCCAACAAGCTACCAAAAAATACAAAAATCTCCGAAGTGTGAAGTGAGTCTTATATATTCATGTTTTTAAATGAGAAATTCCTTCCTTTTATCTCCTTCTTCTATCTAATCAAGCAAAGTTGTTTCAGTTTTATTAGTTCACACAGAATAAGAGTGAATGTACTATTAATGATGAAAATACTCATGATAATAGTAATAGGTAGTAATAAGTGTTAGGTACTCAGTTGGCCAGACCACCAGCCACCCGTTGAACCGTTGAGATACTGACCAGATAGTACTACATTGGATCCCCTCTCTGGCTTATTCTTTCCACATTCTCCTCTGTCTTAATATACCTGAAAACAATGAGATTACCAAAGTTTTCCTTCACTCAAGGTGTTAACTACGGCACTGTAATTGTTCAGTGGCTACTTTACTCTTATAATATCAAACGAGAATTATAGTAATAAAGGTTTATTCCTGTGTGTATATATATACACACACACACACACACACATTATATATATATATATATATATATATATATATATATATATATATATATATATATATATATATATATATATATATATATATATATATATATATATATATATATATATATATATATATATATATATATATATATATATATAATATACAATATGCATATATATATATATATATATATATATATATATATATATATATATATATATATATATATATATGTATATATATATTGTCAAGAAATATAAGTACCTGAAAATAAGTCGAAACCCAGAGGTCGTTTGTTCGTTTAAGAACGCCTTTCCTATAGGCAATGCATATAGAATGGGGGATAAACCTTTCCTAAAGCAAGACACGGGCTATTGCACTAGGGCAGCCCTTAAGAGACCCCGAGGTCAGCAATGGAAATACCATTAATTGCAACAATTCGGACTTGACCTTGCGTGAAGATTAATAACCACATTTTCTCAAAACGACTTCATATAGATGAAGTTGATGACACAGAAATTGATACGAATTAAGTTGATGACACAGAAATTGATACGAATTACTTGACGACCATAACAGTGACTTCCATATTTTTATTTTCGTATTGTGACCCTCTTCAGGAAAAGGATTGGCAGCACGAATATGCCATATATAAATATTATAAACAGGAGATATGTTAACGTGTGAACAGAATCTTTTTATTTTGTAAATATAACTGACAATGGTTTTGGGGATTATGGGGGCGGAAGATAAAATCTGGTTCTGTAATATTCTTGCCTTAATACACCATACGGGAAAATAAGAGGAAGACGTTAGTACCATTGTTTTCACCTGCTTAATCTCGCATCTTTTCAGTATGAATCTATATATATATATATATATATATATATATATATATATATATATATATATATATTTCATAGCCTGCAAGTTTACGCTATACCCAAGAATCTATATTTTAGAGAAGAGCCAATATAGAAATTAAACTTGTATTTCAACCATCTATTTTGTACTTACCTTTCAAAACAATTCCAATCTATAGAAACATCAATGAAAGAAAGGTACCCAATTTATTGCAATACAGTGTTTTTTTTTTGGTGGGGGGGGGAGAAAACGTTTTAGTTGGATTAAAATGATATCCATTAGCGGCATTTGAATAGATCCATTAGGTTGTATCATGATGTATAGAATATGCATCGAATGAGCTTTTCCAATGTTTACACCTCTGTTGTCATTCTATAGAGGGGAGGGGATGGAGAGGAGAGAGGTAAGAGAGGGGAGGGGAAGGAGAAGGGAGAAGTAAGGGGAAATGGGAGGTGGGTTGGCGAAGCGAGTAATCAAATAAAGCGTGCCAATCAATTTTTATTTTTGGTTATCAATTTTTATTTTTGTTTTGCTCACACCAAAAACTATTGTGTAGATTGAAACAAAGCTCTATTATGAATACAGAGTTGAATGAATGCCAGTTTATTACCACCCCCAACGAAGTTGGAAGGAGGCTATATCGTAGCCCCGTTTGAATATGTGTTTGTTTGTGAACAGCTCCCTCGCCAAAATTTTAATCATAGAATAATGAAACTTGCAGGGATTAACTGTTATCTAAAAAGCTGCAAATGATGAAATTTTAGAAGGTCAAGATCACGGTCCAGCAAATGGTCGAGAAATAAGCTGCCGCGGCGGAGGTCTGCGCTCTACTGAGTGCTCTAATGGTAGTGAACTCCTTTTTTTTCTGGCATGGATCAAATAAGTATTGCTTCCCCCTTTTGTCAGTCTGAACATCTGCTATTTAGGGGGAACATAATGTGATATTTCATATTCTATTTTCAGATACTTTCTTATCTGAATTCCTGATTCCTTTCGTACCTGAATTCCCGATTCCTTTATCATCGCCATTCCTGATTATTTCCATCTATTTGGGTAACTAACCTCTATCAACCTTTACATGACAATGTTTGTAGGGATCTTCCCACAGGGGGATCTCGGTCAGATGAATGGTCTTCCCAACCCAAGCGCCTGTCGAAAGGGACAAGATTCAAAAACCTAATCAATGAATTGGGTGCCTGGTTGCAGGTTGACTATTGTAGGTTGCATGGAAGGGAGATAAGATTATTCCTATCTCAAAAAGACACAGAGTTTAAAGGATTAAGGTTTAAGGGTCATTCATGAATGTCAGGGACAGTGGCATTACCCTATTCAGCAGGACAATGCCCTAGAGACTGACCATATATACATATGATCATTGCCCAAAGCCCTCTCCACACAAGCTAGGACCAAGGAGGGACTCAGCAGATAAACATATAGGCTACCCCCAAAAACCCCCTGTCCTTAACTCACAAGGATAGGGAGGTTGCAACGACCAAAAGAACTAAAGCGTTTGAGAGGGACTCGAACCCTAGTCTGGCATTCATCAGTCAGGGACATTACCACAGCTGGCGTTTACTGTCCCACTTGGATGAGATAATTCTCAACAAACCTGGGGAATGTAATTTCCATTTATCTTAGCATTGATAACTTTCAATACTAAGCCTTGGAATTTTTAAGTTAATTTCTATTTCTTTTTATCGTATAAATTCAAGAGAATTAAATTATTACTTTTACTGAGAGCAATAACAAGGTTAACATATCCTTTCTTTTAATCTTTAAAATTACTTTTAATTTTCAATAGGATTCATAAATGTGTTAGTTACATTTCCATTTCCTATTCACGAGTCTGGCATTAAAATTCCATTTCATGACATTTTCCATGTTCCATTTGTAATTAAAATCTGTTGCAATGCATTAGAGGAGAATAGCTTTAGAGCTTATGAATTCTATTTTTGGCACGGCTACTGGACCCTTCTATTTGTTGTGAAGTGGAAGACTAAATATATATCCTTTTGGTTTATTTGGACACGATATCATGTTTATTAATATGTTTTCTCTCTGTATATGTGGGTCTGGTCAATGTCTGGAACGGTAACCGCAAAGATAAAAACTTACATAGGATTTTTTATCCATTTCTTGTCCTGTTTTGCTATACCCTAAATGATAAAAACTGTCATACTTTAAACGATTTTGCCCTTCAAGACTTTATAAACTTGCGATCTTTTATTCACTTTAACTCAACCTACACAAAATATGTAACATATCCGCATTTGCTTAATATTAACATATTATCTATTTTACATTACATAGAATACCTGACATATCAAGTTTTGCCCAGTCATAACTAGAATACCTGACATATCTTAAAAAATTTTGCCCAGCGCTGAAAAGCTGCAATATCCTTTTGTTGTAATTAATTGGTATATATATATATATATATATATATATATATATATATATATATAAACTAATGAATTACAACAAAAGGATACTGCAGCATTTCAGCAAATAATTCTCCATAAGGCAAAATGTTTATCCCCTTATCTACAGTACTGAAGCTCACGTCAGAGATTAATTAATTTGCTCTGAGCATTTTCATGGAAACTCTAATTCAAATGTTCGAAATTCTTTGCAACAAAATCCACGTAAATGATTTCTCATTAATTACGTCCTGGGTCAGAATTTGCATTTGAATGCCCAATTAAAGTCAATCTGGACTGAGATTCAAAGGTATCTTTATTGCATTCAAGGGTTATTAAGATAATTACAGATTTCGAACTCATAGGAGGGAAAGGTAATTAACTAGTTTATTATTTCTTCTATCAATAAAAGTATAACTATTTGGAGGGAAACTGTAATTTTTGCCTACACATACACCGAATAGTCTGGCCCATTCCTTTCACGTTCTCCTCTGTCCTCTTACACCTAACAACACTAAGATTACCGAAAAAACTCCTCCTTACTCAAGGGGGTTAACTACTGCACTGTGATTGTTCAGTGGCTACTTTCTTCTTTATTATTATTATTATTATTATTATTATTATTATTATTATTATTATTATTATTATTACTTGCTACGCTACAACCCTAGTTGGAAAAGCAGAATGCCATATGCCCAGGGGCCCCAACAAGGAAAATAGCCCAGTGAAGAAAGGAAACAAGGAAACCTTTAACTAAACAAGAGGAAGAGAAATTAGATAGAATACCGTGCCCGAGTGTACCCTCAAGCAAGATAACTCTAATATAAGACAGCGGAAGAACATGGTACAGAGGCTATGGCACTACCCACGCCTAGACAACAATACTTTGATTTTGGAGTGACCTTCTGGAAGAGCTGCTTGAGAGTCTTGGGAAAGATAGAAGACACTCTTTAGCTATAGGAATAAGCTCTTCAGGAGAAGGACATTTGCAAATCAAACCTTTGTTCTCTAGACTTGGATAGTACCATAGCCTCTGTACCATGGTCTTCCACTGTCTTGGGGTAGAGTTATCAAGCTTGAAGGTCCACTCGGGCACAATATTGTATCATACTTCTCTTCCTCTTTTTTTTTTTTTTTTTTTTTTTAAGTTTTTTATAGTTTATAAATGAAAGATTTATTTTCATGTCGTTACTCTTCTTGAAATATATCATTTTAATTATCCATTACTTCTACGGTAGCTTAATTTTTTTCTATTCCTCACTGGGCTATTTTCCCTGTTGGAACTCATGGGCTTATATCATCCTGCTTTTCCAACTAGGTTGTAGCTTTCCTAGCAATAATAATAATAATAATAATAATAATAATAATAATAATAATAATAATAATATTATTATTATTATTATTATTATTATTATTATTATTATTATTATTATTATTATTATTATTATTATTATTATTATCATTTTGTATTTCCATCAAGCCATGCATGAAAAGACTTAGCACAATGAAAGTTGGAAAGAAAACTTATGACGAGATTAAATGAATTCAACTAGCCTCATTGTTCAGATCGACCAGCTTATGTTATAATTTCATGAAATAAGACTATTTAGTCTATTTATCCTCCTTTCTTCAATATTTCAATTAACAGAAATAATGCCACAGAACAATGCTCATTAATATCCACATTTGTTCATTTATGATGGTATTGTTCAACAATTTCTGAATGGGTAAGTGATTGAATAAATTCTCTGTTACGTAAACAATTGCTATTTTAGTCTTGCAAAAATGTACTTTATGTAGGAAAATTGTTCAAACATTTTCATTCTCTCTCTCTCTCTCTCTCTCTCCTCTCTCTCTCTCTCTCTCTCTCTCTCTCTCTCTCTCTCTCTCTCTCTCTCTCTCTCTCTCTCTCTCTCTCTCTAATTGAATATATATTGCGATAATCTTCCTTGTGATAATTGAAAATCTGACATAGGATGAAAGAAGCCGAATAGAATGGTGCTCTATGAGGTGGTGATAAATTCAAGAGTCGGGTCATCGGGTCAGCCGGGAGTGCAGTCTGAAATCAGTATCGTTACCTGATTTATGTTAAAGCTATTCACGTACGCCATAGGTAATGACTTCTGACTTACCCCATCCTCACCTAAGTATTAGAATTTACTTTTTGCTACTCATGGCGAAGATATCTACTTATATTTTGTGACGTCAAAGAAAAAAAAAACAGAAAATTTGCAGTTCCCTGTCATCGCTGACCGGGGAAATTTAATGGTAACGTTACTCTCAAGGGCATAAAATACAGTGAAATTCTCAGAAGTCGATGGTAATATGCATTTGTCATTTTCTAAGTAATAATAAAAATCGCACACATGTCAGTATACAGTACATTCATTCATAGGTAAGTTGCATCAATGCAGAAGTTTCTTCCTCGGAATGACTGATGATTATTATTCATTTTTATCTTGTGGTTAGATCTGCCAATATGCAAAAATTATCATTTATTCTTTGTCCTCAATTTTTTTTTTTTTTTTGGGGGGGGGGAATAGACACCCAAAAAAATCCACATTCCAAATCATAAAAAAGAAAAAATTAATGGTAATTTTATAGACACCAAAAAGAATACACGTTCTAAATCCTAATAAAACAATGATGGTTCCTTTTTCCTCTTTACCTGGGTCATATAACTATAATAACCTTGAGTAATTTGACAAATGATGGAAGTCCTCCGGTATAATCTTTAGTACAGGGTCATCATTCAAGAGAGGTCATGAAAAGGCTCCGCAGAAACAGCAAATCGAAGAGAGTAATTTCGCTGCTGTAATGAAGCGCGTTTCGAAAAGAGTACTTTATTATTCGTGACATGAAGTGAAAAAAAAAAAAGAATAAAAGACTGAAAAAATTAGTACTTTGTATTTGGAAGAACTACAAAAAAAAAATCATCAGTCTTCATAAAGAAAAACAAAAGGAACATTTTATTATTCACCAAAAAGTTATAAAACTATTGGGGAATTTAACTGCAAAATGTATATAACAAATCATTTAAAAGCTATATAGGAATCTTAAGGCAAAGTGAAAAAAAACAATAATTTGAAAACTGTTAAGGAATTTAATAGCAAAGTGTACAAATCAAATAATTTGAAAATTGGTAAGGAATTTGATTGCAGTGTTAAAAAAAAAAAAAAAAAAAAAAAAAAAAAAAAAAAAAAAAAAAAAAAAAAAAAAAAAAAAAAAAAAACAATATTCTAAAAATTTAGAAACTATTAATGAATTTGATGGCAAGCGTACAAAAAAAATCAT